>NC_086449.1:793968158-794178158 GCF_028390025.1 Pseudophryne corroboree | reverse complement strand
GTTAATGGCATTAATTATCATTTATTATCATTTCCAGCTCCTGCAATCCTGACCCAGACATGGATCTTTGTAGGCATTTTTGCTGTTAAACCTGAAAAACGGGTGCCACCAGCCTAGGACGGGCATTCCTGTCTTGCCTGAAATTGTGGGTACCTGCATACTGGAAAGAGGAACTTTCCATTCATGGTAATAACCTGTTTGACCTGTAGACCAGTGAATCAGCCTTTCCTCTTTGAATTTACTACAAATATGTGTAAAATGCTTATTGAGCAGCGCTGTCCACTGATGTGTGCAGGGCTGCCAACAGGGGGGGACTGTCGGTACTGGAGTCCCGTGCCCAGACAGAGAAGGAGGCCCAGCCTGGCTCCTACAAGTAATAGAGTGAAATTGAATCTCCTCTTATTCTTCCTCTCTCTCTCTCCCACCTATTCCTTCTGTTTCTCTGTACCATGTCCCTCTATTCCTTCTCTTTATTCCCTCACTCTTGCTCACACTTTATCTTTCCTCCTATGGGAATCATGATGGGGAGGGGGCCTGCCAATTTGTCAGTCCCGGGCCCCACAATTTATGATGTCAGCCCTGGATGTGTGTCCTGAGCTGCTAAGAAAGTGAACAGACTTTATAACTGTTTTTTGAAGACTTGGGCTAAACTTTGTTCATCATTTTACCTAACGGACATCACTTCATTAAGCTATCGATGGATAAACATGTTATATCATCATCATCAGCCTGTGGTATACTCAGATCATACTATATTTCCATCCAGATGCTGCATGTAATTCCTACTAAGACAGCTCTGGTAATATCAGGGGTGAAACCCAATCTTCCGTCATTCATTTCTCAGCAGAAATGTGAAAGTATAAGAAGTAAAACTTGTAAACAAATACATCTGATTTATTTAATGATATGATATTTAATTGTATTCCCTTTTTAAACAGCAATGAGAAAAAAGCAACAACTCAATAATAAATAATATTAATAAATATAGCATTTTATGAGTACATTATGTGCAAACAGAGATGAACTTCCAGTTCCAAGTAGGTTGCAACAATTTTATCCTCCTCCTGTATAAATACCAAGGTGGGGAGATGTACTGTATCAAACCTTCCAAAGAAGATACATTGAGAATTTGCCCATAGCGACCAATCAGAGTCTTGCGAACATTTACTAAATAAATACTAGATAGATAGAATTTGATCGGTTGCTATGGGCATTGCCACCACTTGTACTTTTTAAAGGGTTTAATAAATCTCTCCCATGTGAATAAAATACGTAAGGCTTAATGATGCATTAAAGGCTTTTCGTAGGCGTTCAAGTACAGTCTTCAATTGCATATTCATGTTTCCAATTAAATGATCAAATAAGAGAGGGTTTGATAGATAAACACAAATCCACAGTGGCGGAAGCCTTATGTTAGGCTCATCTGATATTAATTTCAGCCTATCAATTCACTACAAACTAGCAGCAACACTGAGGCACGAGGCACACATTGTTTCAGGCCTTAGTGATTTCACCAGGTTCTAATTATTGAATTATTATTATTGAATTATTTTATTATACTAATTGATCAACTGCATTCTTAGAATCGTTGACCTAGCCCCCACCAATAGCTGCCTATTCAACAGATCACGGGTTTTCAAACTCGGTCCTCAGGACCCCACACGGTTCATGTTTTGCAGGTCACCTGTAGATTTTTAAAATGTGACAGTTGGTGATACACAGTGCAGCTGCCGGGTGACATGGAAAACGTGAACCGTATGGGGTCCTGAGGACCGAGTTTGAGAACCACTGCAATAGATAAATGTTATAGACAAGAAGGATGGAAAATTGCAATAAGGAAAGTCTAAAATCCAAGCAGCATAAATTAACTGATACTTATTATTTCACTCTTGTTGATTCATCTCACACAACATTGGGGTATATTTACTAAAATTTCAAAAAAGGAAAAGTGGGACTAGTCTGTACGATATAAGTGACAGCTAGAATCTGATTGGTGGTTACTGGAGTCTCTATTTTGCCTTTTTAGAAGTTTCAGTAGTCCTACCCTAAGCAGGAACAGATTTCGGAGGATAATGTGTCTTGAGGAATTGATGGTTGATAAAACAAAAGAAGAATGGTAATAACTCCTATATATTTCCAATAGAGCGTATCAAATTCTTAATTTCTTCAATGGTTTAAAGCTGATCACTTTGCCCTAAACTATTCAAATGTGTGTACCCAGCATCTTAACAACCTCCGTAGAATATAATTTATGAAGCTTATTTAATAGCACTAATTGGGGTTCCCGGTCACTTTACGAAGAAAATGACACCAAAGAAACGAAGAAAAATCATGTCAACCTTTTTCCATGTCGACAAAATTACCATGTCGACCTATTTCAGGTGTTGACCTAGTCACTGTCGACCAATAGTGGTCGCCGTAATGACAGGCAGAGGCGGTGGCAGGGTGGAAGGGGGCTGGACGGCGTCCTTATGCCGCCGTTTAGGGGGCGCGGTCCGGCCAACGCAGGCGTGGCCGGACCGTTGGGGAGGGCGGGCTGCGGCGGCTGCGTGACGTTTATGCGGGGGGGGGGGCGCGGCACTGACATGCGGGGCGGACTAGCCCTGTGCTGGGCGTCCCCCCCGCATGTCAGAGAAGATGATCGTAGCTGTGCTAAATTTAGCACAGCTACGATCAACTCGGAATGACCCCCCTTGTTTTACTATAAAACAGGACACAACATGCCAAATTTCCATAAATACATATTCCTGCATTTAAGAGAACACAAAAAACCCTGATTATAAAAAAAAAGAATGCCATTATATTATCCTAGGTAAAAACTTACCACCATAACAGCATATCACCAAAAGAATGACATTATTTTATTATATACAATTGTATGGTATCAGGCTTTAACATTGGAATGAGAGTGATTTTGAATTCCAACCGAATAAACGTAGGCAAAATATTATTCAGCCCTCAATGAGAGGATTGTCGTTACGAGAAAAATATTATAGAAGCATTATCCTGATGACACAATTGGAACAGATACAATAATACAGAAGAAAACCAGGAATGTTGGAAAACCACGCGTTTCGCAAACCTTATGAAGAATGTATTGCTACCTTACAAGAGCCTGCAGAGTAGATGGACTTACAATAAATAATTTCTTATGGTATTCATGAATATATGATGGGGCAGTATAGTTCCATGTAAAATTATTTGAATCACATAACGATTGTGCTACATTCTCCGGCTGGTCCAATTATCAACGCTGAGAAGTTTCATGTAATATTGTAGTCTTCGTACCTCAATGTTGTTGTTTTTACAGTGTTTTTGTGAATTAATTGGGTATTGTAAATGCTATCAGCAATAGAACCAGTTATTATCTTGTATTAACACATCGTATTAGACCACTCCTGGTTACATGTTAACTTTTCCAAAGTTTCTGTATTTTATTTCAGTTCATTTGTTGCTGACTGTGATTGTTTTGGGATACAGGTGGTACGCAGTTTACTTATGTAGTAACCCGGCCTCTGCTAACATGTCAGAATGGATCATTTACATCTTTTTATGCATGCGGACAGGGTCGGACTGGCCCACAGGGGTACCAGGGAAACCACCGGTGGGCCCCACCGCCTGAGGGCCCACCCTCTCCTCTACGGAGGTTCCAGACTGTGCACTTGTATTATACATGGTAGATATGTTGCATTACCCTGCACAAGACAATTGTGTATTTCAAGCCTCTGTGAAGGCTGGCCACACCCCTAAGTATGGGCCCCCTACCACTGCATTCCCTCGGTGGGCCCTTCGACACTGCCCCAGTCCGACACTGCATGCGGATACATACAAATATTTCAGATTTGTTATAATTTACGACAGAGAGACCACTCTAGGTGGAGGCACCGGCTCCGTATATTTTCTGGCTCCGTATGTTGATGTTTTTGGTTACTATGAGAAGGATTTTAAAGTTCAAAAATGAATCTTCCGTCAGCCCCATCTTAATGAGCATGAAGATGAGAGGAAATGGAGTAATTCTGAGCGTCTGTTGCATCAAGGCCTTTAAATGTCACTAACGTGTAATACCTGTTGTGGTAAAAAAAAAAAAAAATGACCTAGCAGAGTCTGTCGCCTTTACAACATCTCTTCATGAAGGTCAATCCTCTTCCTGTGCTCACTTACGTTCTGGAGAACAGATCCAGGAGACAGGCAGCTGAAATGAGATTCCTGCAGTAAGTTACCAGGTATTGGGTCTAAACGTCCTTTAAGCATCACAGCTGCTGCTTCAAAGTTCTCGTCAAGTTCCAATTCTTGCATTAAAGCCAAATTGTAGACAAATATTGTTCATGCAATCAAGGTAATCAATAACAGAACTGAGTATTTGTCATTAGGAGTGACTGCTTGTTTAATGCTGTATCTCATTTTTAAAGGGGCAGTCCCATTAAAAATTAGCATACCATAAATATATATATTTTTTTATTACACAGCATTTGTTTTAATTAATTCCGGAGTATTAAAGTGTTGTTTATTATTGGTGTTTGATTTCTATGATGAATTATATGTTTAAACATATTTATACGGAAAGACACCAAACAGTGCATGGTATTTCCTTATGAATATTAGTATTCAAAGCAGCAATCCTGAGGGGAAACCCCCATATAACACTGTGGCATGCAATAAGAAGAAGCTTCGTAATCACCAATTTCCCTTGGTTTGTTCCTTCAGGCTGTTATTAATAATTCAGTAGAGTTTCAACAGTCTCATGTGATTACCATGGCAACCACAGTCATATGATTTAGTGAGAAGAGAGTCTTTGGACCTCCCCTCACCGCTCCTTCATCTCCACTTCAGACGTTACATGACACGCGGCTGAGAGTATGAATCTGTGTATGTGCAACTGGCATCCATAGTAGTCTGCCCCCCAGAAAGATTTTGAAAAGGAAATAAAGATTTGTGGGACAGTCATTAGGTCCACCACTATTGGTCAACATGCATTAGGTTGACATGGTCACTACATGAGTTTATTTACTTTTTTTGTGTCGTTTTCTTCGTAAAGTGACGGGGAACCCCAATTAGTGCACCGTGTCCCCTCGCAGGGCTCGCCATGCTTCGGGCGAGGTGCCTCACTGCGCTCGCCACAGGTTACTATTCCCAATCATAGTCCACGTGGATCGTAAAGTCTGAAAAAGTTTTAAAAAATTAAATAATTTTTTTTTAAACTCATGTTGACCTTTTTTCATGTCCAGCTTGTTCATGTCGACCTAATGACCACGTCGACCTAGGTAACGTGTCGACCCAATGCATGTCGACCAATAGTGGTCAACCTAATGATTGTCGACCTAATGACCATATCCCTGTAGGAAGTCAGTTAAAAAAAAACAGATGCATGCTTAAAAAGTTACTTGGCATTTAAAGGATAAAAAAAAAAACTGATGCTGGATTGCTGCTTTAAGTAACTTTTGTTTGGTAAAACAAATATATAACGAAATGTCCCATTTTTTTTAAGCTGTAGTACTTCATTGCACATTTCTGTAAATAGTCATTGTAGGTTGTAGTGATAAACCAATTAATTAAAGTGCTTAATTGTGCAGCAATCACCAATGTTTAGATTATCAAGAATATTTAATCCAGGGAGGGTCTGCCCCTATAATGCGCAAATACGCACAAAACAAAACTAAATTTGCATCTTCTCCTACAGACTAAAATTCATATCTTTACACTATGAAGCAGGAGGCAGTGAAATAAACTATCCTGTTACATTTACATTTTCGGTTTGCCAAAATAATTTAAATACCATAAGAAAAGCAATAATAGTTAAAATTTGGTAATTTCAAGTATTATTGCATTTAGAAATGTTTAATGATTCTCTAAGATTTATTTGATATCATGTGTTGGAGGGAAACATTTTATTTTTGAGCACGCAAGTTCAAACAATACATTAAGGAGTGTATATAGTATACTAAAAATGGAAGAAAGAGTGGCATCCTTTCCACTCTTACCCAGGGTCATCTTAACGTATAGGCACACTGGGCAGCTGCCTAGGGCCCCCAAATTCTAAGGGCCTTCGAGCATGGGCAGGTGGTGGTCACTGTTATGCACACCAGTGCCTGCAGGAAAGTACTGGTGTCAGAACTGTTATGCACTCCAGTGTCTGCAGGAATGCACTGGTGTCTGAACTGTTATGCAAAACAAATGGACTCACAGACAAACTGGGGAATATGACACAACGTACACAGAAGGTAATAGGGTAACAAAATACACACAAAGTGAACAGAGAAGCCCAGAGGCTAAGGAACTGGGTATCTCCCTTGTATTAGAACTGCACAGATGGAAAAAGCAAGATGTTGTGTTTTAATACGTAGAGAACCCGAAATGCTGTTGCTAAGGGCAACAGCAAAACCCTAAAGGGTTACCAACGGGTGTGGCAGTAAACTCCTTGGTCAGAGATGGAATGATAGACACAAGGAGAGTCTCCACAATCCTATTTCTCACTTGCAGTGCACAGGTTTTAGCTTACTGCCACTAAACTGACCCCTGACACCTAGCACAGTGAGACAGGATTAGACAGGCAAGTCTTAGAATACAGCCGCAAACTTGCTAAGTTCACAGAGTAGTAACAGAACCCCAGCAAGCTAAACGACTGACTCCAGTCTTACTGCTAGGTCTGGATTGGCAGAGTGTAATACCAAATCCCCAGGCCTATTTGCAGTAAGCAACAAACAAATACAAAGCTACACAGTACTGGCTAACTTTCAAGAACTGACTAACCAACAAAGATTCAGCAGCATCTGCTTACCCTGAAAAGAGGCCTTATAAAGCAGGTGCTGTCCACGCCCCACTCAGACCTCACAGACTGTGAGCACAAAAACCAGCACCGGATCCCCTGCCGTGCACAGAGCCTATAACCACTGCACAGCAAAAGACCCGAACCGGAGTATCAGCTGCGCTCAGGTTACTCCACTAGCACTTGTCTCCCGGTTGCCATGACGACGTGGCAGCACAGGGCAGGAGACCCTAACAGTACCCCCCCTCTGACGAGGGGTCAAAGAACCCCTACCACCGGGTTTATCGGGGAACTGCGAGAAGAAAGAGCGTATCAGTCTGGGGGCATGAAGATCACAACTGCGCACCCACGACCGCTCCTCCGGGCCATACCCCTTCCAGTGCACCAAAAATGACAGCCGACCCCGAACCACCTTGGAGTCAAGAATCCTTTCAACAACAAACTCCCTCTGGCCACGTATCAGAAGAGGGGAAGGTCTTCCACTGGAAGAAGGATTACTAATCGCCCGTTTTAAAAGGGAACAATGAAATGTTTTATTGATACCCAAAGAACGGGGCAGATCTAACTGAAATGCCACCGGATTGATAACCCTGGTGATCTTATAAGGGCCGATGAACCGGGGCCCTAACTTATGAGATGGCTGTCTCAACTTCAAATTCTTGGTAGACAACCAGACGAAGTCTCCTAATTTGAAGCTGCAGGGTCTTTTCCGCTTATCAAAAACCCTTTTGGTCACTAATGACACAGACACAAGGGCTTTCTTCACTTTCCGCCAAATACCTCTAAGGACCGAAACCACAGAGGAACCACCAGGCGTGGAGTCCAGGGGGTCAAAAGAATTGGCCTTAGGATGATGCTCATACACACAAAGGAAGGGAGAGATCCCTGTAGCAGAGTGAGCCGCGTTGTTATAGGCAAACTCCGCCATGGACAGATGAGCAACCCAGTCAGTCTGACACTTGGAGACATAACACCTGAGGAACTGCTCCAAGGACTGGTTCACCCTTTCAGTCTGCCCATTAGACTGCGGATGGTAGCCTGACGACAAGCTGACAGAAATCTGGAGATCGGAACAAAATGCCCTCCAGAATTTGGCCACAAACTGGGATCCGCGGTCAGAGACCACATCAAGTGGCAACCCGTGGAGACGCACAACATGCAGCATAAATAATTCAGACAGGCGTCTGGCTGATGGCAGCCCAACCAGTGGAACGAAGTGCGCCATCTTCGAAAACCTGTCAACGACAACCCAGATGGCTGTCATCCCTGAGGATTTGGGCAAGTCCACCACAAAATCCATTGAAATGTGGGTCCATGGCTTAGATGGGATAGAGAGTGGATGTAATGGGCCAACAGGAACCCCTCTAGGAGTCTTATTTCGGGCACAGATGTCACATGCCCGAACCCACTGATCCACATCCTTAGCCACCGAGGGCCACCACACCGCCCTAGATAGCAACTCCCGAGTTCTGGCAATACCCGGGTGACCTGCCGACTTCTTGGCATGGAATTCCAGGAACACTCGCTGTCTTAACCTAGGAGGCACAAACAAAAGACCTACCGGAAGGTCTGGAGGAGCCTGCTCCTGTGCTCTAAGGACTAATGATAAGAGGTCCTGGGTAATGCCCACTTTAATACATGATGGGGAAACAATGGGCAACGGCTCCTCGGTGGTCTCCTGGATTGGAGCAAAACTCCGCGAGAGCGCATCAGCCTTGATGTTTTTTGACCCAGGGCGATATGTTATCAAAAAATTAAAGCGAGCAAAAAACAAAGCCCATCGTGCCTGCCTGGCATTGAGACGCTTTGCTGACTCTAAATATGCCAGATTCTTATGGTCAGTGAGAATTGAGACCACAAACTTAGCCCCCTCAAGCCAGTGTCTCCACTCCTCGAGTGCATCCTTAATAGCCAACAATTCCCGGTTACCCACGTCATAATTCATCTCGGCAGGCGAAAATTTACGGGAAAAGTAAGCACAGGGATGAAGGCGATTATCAGACACTCCCATCTGAGAAAGCACTGCCCCAATACCCATCTCAGAGGCATCCACCTCCACCACAAAAGGACGCTCTGGATCTGGGTGTCGCAGCACCTTGGCCGAAACAAATGCCCTTTTGAGATGGGCAAAAGCCGCTTTAGCCTCACAAGACCAGTGAGCAACATCCGCCCCTTTCTTAGTGAGTGCCACCAAGGGCGCCACTATAGACGAAAATCCAGCGATAAATCGTCTATAAAAATTCGCAAAGCCCAGGAAACGCTGAAGCGCCTTCAAACTAGTGGGCTGCACCCAATCCAGGACTGCCTGTACCTTGGAACCCTCCATTTGGAAACCTTCTGGGGAGATAATATATCCTAGAAATGCGATTTGCTGAACTTCAAATTCGCACTTCTCCAGCTTCGCCCCAAGCCGGTGGTCTCTGAGTTTCTGGAGGACTAAGCGTACATGCTTCCGATGTTCCTCCAGGGAATGGGAGAAGATTAGGATGTCATCTAAGTATACAACTAAGAATCTATCCAAATATTCCCTGAGCACATCATTCATGAAATCCTGGAAGACTGCCGGGGCATTACAGAGCCCAAAAGGCATCACCAAATATTCATAATGCCCTGAGTGGGTATTAAAGGCAGTCTTCCATTCATCCCCCTCTCTTATTCGGATTAGATTGTACGCACCGCGTAGGTCAATCTTAGAAAAAATGGTGGCAGTACGAAGCTGGTCAAACAAGACCGAAATGAGAGGCAGTGGGTATGAGTTTTTAATCGTGATACGGTTCAATTCCCTGAAGTCGATGCAGGGTCGCAACGAACCGTCCTTTTTACCCACGAAGAAGAACCCCGACCCAACTGGAGACTGTGAAGGTCTGATAAATCCCTTAGCCAAGTTCTCCTGAATGTACTCTGCCATAGCCTGAGTCTCAGGACGTGACAGGGAGTACAACCTGCTCTTGGGAAGCTTAGCATTTGGCAACAAATCAATGGCACAGTCATAGGGGCGATGGGGAGGTAGTACCTCTGCAACTTTTTTGGAGAACACGTCCGCAAAATCTGCATAACACCCTGGCAATCCTGGCAAACTTAGCTGCGAGAGCCTGACTGGAAGGCTCAAGCAACTCCTGAAACAATCAGTACCCCAACTAAGAATCTCCCCAGAGACCCAGTCAAATTGAGGATTGTGGGCCCTTAACCATGGTAACCCCAACACCAATGGGGCAAAAGTACAGACAGTCACATAAAAGGACAATTTTTCAGAGTGTGTGGCTCCAATAAACAAAGAAATCTGGCTAGTGCAAGAGGTAATTTTACCTTGGGATAATGGTTCCCCGTTTAACCCACAAATCTCAATTTCCGATGCCAAGGGTACTAAGGGAACAGAGTGTTTCAGGGCGAATTGGCGGTTCATAAAAACCCCGTCGGCCCCACTGTCCACAAAGGCCTCAGTCTTGACAGTTTGACCGAGGATCTTCAAGGTCACCGGAATGATAAAAGTCTTGGGAAATTCTGACTTCTGGCCTGACAGGATATTTCCCATCACCCTCAGGCCCTGAAGTTTTCCGGCTTTTCTGGGCATGATACTACCACATGACCTTTATTCCCACAGTACAAACACAACCCCTGCTGTCTCCTCCGCGTCTTCTCACGCGAGGAGAGGCGGGTAGCCCCAATCTGCATAGGCTCCTCAGAAAATTCCTCAGAGTCTGAGGTTCCCTTGGGAAGGAAGGAAATCTCAGTCTCCCTTTCAAGCCTACGCTCTCTCAGCCGTCTATCCACCCGGATGGATAACTGCATGAGCTGATCCAAGCTATCAGGCAAGGGATATTGTACCAGTTGGTCCTTTATCTGGTTAGAAAGACCTCTTCGGTACTGGTGTCTCAGGGCTGGGTCATTCCACTGGGTATCATGGGCCAACCTCCGAAACTCCGTACAGTAAACCTCAACTGGCCTTCGCCCTTGCTTAAGGATCGAAATCTGAGCCTCGGCTGAGGCCGTCTTGTCAGGGTCATCATACAACATGCCCAGTGCCGTAAAAAAGCATCAACACTTTTAAGCGACGGACAGTCAGGCTGCAACCCATATGCCCAGACCTGTGGGTCTCCTTGTAGCAAGGAAATCACTATGCCCACCCGCTGAATCTCCGACCCGGAAGACTGAGGCCTAAGCCGGAAGTATAGCTTGCAGCTCTCCTTGAAACAAAAGAACTGCGAGCGATCTCCAGAAAAACGATCCGGGAGATTTACTTTCGGCTCCTTAACCCCTGCAGGTGCTGCTGCTGCGGGAGCTCCGCCAGCAGCCTGGGAGGTGTGCATTTTAATGGACAAATCATTAAATTGTCGAGTCAGGACCTGCACCTGATCGACCACCTGTTGCAACGTATTTTGAGGGGTATGCTCCATATTCCCACAAAATTTCAACAGGAGTATTAGGCTGCTGAATATGTTATGCACACCAGTGCCTGCAGGAAAGTACTGGTGTCAGAACTGTTATGCACTCCAGTGTCTGCAGGAATGCACTGGTGTCTGAACTGTTATGCAAAACAAATGGACTCACAGACAAACTGGGGAATATGACACAACGTACACAGAAGGTAATAGGGTAACAAAATACACACAAAGTGAACAGAGAAGCCCAGAGGCTAAGGAACTGGGTATCTCCCTTGTATTAGAACTGCACAGATGGAAAAAGCAAGATGTTGTGTTTTAATACGTAGAGAACCCGAAATGCTGTTGCTAAGGGCAACAGCAAAACCCTAAAGGGTTACCAACGGGTGTGGCAGTAAACTCCTTGGTCAGAGATGGAATGATAGACACAAGGAGAGTCTCCACAATCCTATTTCTCACTTGCAGTGCACAGGTTTTAGCTTACTGCCACTAAACTGACCCCTGACACCTAGCACAGTGAGACAGGATTAGACAGGCAAGTCTTAGAATACAGCCGCAAACTTGCTAAGTTCACAGAGTAGTAACAGAACCCCAGCAAGCTAAACGACTGACTCCAGTCTTACTGCTAGGTCTGGATTGGCAGAGTGTAATACCAAATCCCCAGGCCTATTTGCAGTAAGCAACAAACAAATACAAAGCTACACAGTACTGGCTAACTTTCAAGAACTGACTAACCAACAAAGATTCAGCAGCATCTGCTTACCCTGAAAAGAGGCCTTATAAAGCAGGTGCTGTCCACGCCCCACTCAGACCTCACAGACTGTGAGCACAAAAACCAGCACCGGATCCCCTGCCGTGCACAGAGCCTATAACCACTGCACAGCAAAAGACCCGAACCGGAGTATCAGCTGCGCTCAGGTTACTCCACTAGCACTTGTCTCCCGGTTGCCATGACGACGTGGCAGCACAGGGCAGGAGACCCTAACAGTCACACAATCATAGCGGTGAGGCAGCATTCTCGACCTGCCTCCCAGCATGTAGCCAGATAAAGAATGGCTGCCAGCATCCTGATTGGTGGATGGCTGGAGCTATCCATCAATCAGAGTGCTGATAGCCATTCAGTTTATAGAAGCATGTGGAGAGTTGGCACAGTACTGCAGGAGGGGCATGTTATGATTTTTTTAATTGGTTCCCTTGAAAGGGTAGGTAGAGGCCCCATTGCATTGCTTTGCCCACGGCCTACAATTATGTTACGACGGCCCTGCTCTTACTTCCATATTTACTTGGTAACTTTGTGCAACCGTCTGCAGGGCGCACATGTATGGTAATGAGATTTATTTTGTACACTGCTCACTCCCTTGTTTTTTTCATCAAAATTCTCCATCTCTTCATCACACTAGAATCCTACATTTGCGCCACGTTGCACCAAAAAACACCACAATCCAGAAGTTCTAGGCTAGTACGTAGAGTTCACTGATGTTAGATAACCCATGATATCAAAGACATAAATTGAGACATATTGAAGAATTAGAATACCGTACAACATGGATATACCTTAAACAACTGATAACACTGTATATATAGTGGTTCATTTTTGTTTCAGTTTTCAACATATTAACTGATTTTGATTGGCTCACAACAGTTAATTAAAATGTGTACTTTTTTGCTCCTGATATTTCATAGTTTATACACTTATATTTATGCACCTTCTTTTCCAGAAAACGTTTGTTTTTGTGAATAATTTTGCTACTGTCTGGGCTTTTCTACTTGCAATATTATAGAACACATTCGCTCATAAACATAAAGAAATGCGTCACATGTTTTTAACTCTGGGGCTGTTTGATGAATAGAATTGATATCTAAGCATTCGGTATTGGTTAGATGGAGATAAGGGTAGATAAGTTCCAAGAGAAAAATAACTCCTATTAAATAGAGATTATCTGACATGTGCAGTACAAGTTTTTGACTTTAAAAAAAAAAAAAAGTTAATTTTTTTTCTCTAAGATGTTTTAAAAGAACTAAAAAACAAGCAAGAATATAGATTATAATTTTATATGAATTGTACTTTTTATTTCTTTCTTTTCCTCTCTTTTGAAGATAAGACACTTAAAGATCTGCAGAATTCCACTTTCATTCTTATAGAATACTTTTAATATCTGTACATTTTATGGATTCATATCACACTTGTATTTTGAGGAAGTAAAACAGTCAGTACATCTCGATTCTATATTTAGATCCCGGAACTAATTAAACCATGAAACCATCTTTCAAAAAAATAAATCAATGATCTTCTGACTTCCGAATTTGTAGTCAAGTCTTGAATTTCGAAATCACTCTTGTGGGAACAGAAAAACATACAAAAAAGTTGCACGTTATATAAAACAAATTATATATTTTGTGAAGCCTTTAGATTGATCTGCAGACCTGTATTCCTCTCACCACAATAAGTGTCTGAATGAAAGTATACATGACTAACATAAAAATATATTTTACATTGAAGGTGATTGATCTGAGCATCCATTTTGTTGCTATGACATACAAGGGTGGTGTCACACATGCACATGTGGGGCAGATGTACTAAGCCTTGGAAAATGATAAAGTGGAGATAGATAAATGACATTTTTCAAACAATGCCTGTAACATGGCAGCTAGGAGCTGATTGTCTGATACTTTATCACTCCCCAAGGCTAGTATATCTTCCCCTAAAACTTTTCCAGCCAGTTCTATAGTTTAACTGGCATGTGATACGGTTTTAAGGTGATATGACACAGATGCTTACGCCTTTCCTAGGCAAAAAGTGCTAGCATTCATATGGGGATATTCAGTTGCCAGTGGGCTAATTAATCCCCTGGGGCTATATAATTAGCCTCAATGTCAGTCCAATGCTGGAACTTATTGGGAATTTTTTTCAGGACATAGGTCCTGAATTTATCACAAATTATCACGGATTCTATGTGTTTTCGCCCGAAAACAGGTTATTTTCCGGGTACTAAAAACTGACTCTAATTGGATTGCCCCCCCTAAAAAAAATTGTGATAAAGTATGAAAAAGCACGGTAAAGTCCTGTTTTTATCATTCGAAAAATTATCGAGGTTAATGAAATTCCCCCTCATAGCGCTCAAAACCGAAAACACCCCAAATAACTACATGTACATTGGCGTATATATTTTTTATAATACATCAACCCTCTTCAATGTCTGCTGGAAAATATTGCATTAGGTTCAAGCAGATTCAAAAAGTTGCAAGCAGTTCCTGCAAGTGTCTTATATGCTGCAAACAAAGGAAATCCATTTACAGACACATGGCAAGAGATGTAATTAGGATGTTGTAAAAGAGAAAAGGCCAATGGCATCTTGGAGGCAAAGTTTTGGATATGTGTACATGCAATAATGGCATCATCTACAGGATCCCCCCTCCAGCCATTTTAAACACTTGGCACAACATAAAACCAGTATTTACACCATACAAGATCATCAAGACATCAACAGGAGGAGAGGACATCTTCATTGCCAGAACCAAACCATCTATGGAAGAAACCATCAGTGCCACATGTGTACACATTGGGGGTAATTCCAAGTTGATCGCAGCAGGAATTTAGTTAGCAATTGGGCAAAACCATGTGCACTGCAGGGGAGGCAGATGTAACATGTGCAAAGAGAGTTAGATTTGGGTGGGTTATTTTATTTCTGTGCAGGGTAAATACTGGCTGTTTTATTTTTACACTGCAAATTAGATTGCAGATTGAACACACCCCACCCAAATCTAACTCTCTCTGCACATGTTAAATCTGCCTCCCCTGCAGTGCACATGGTTTTGCCCAATTGCTAACTAAATTCCTGCTGCGATCAACTTGGAATTACCCCCATTGTGAGATTTATATTTTTTTAATGGTAAATAAACGGTGGCACATACACATCAAATACTAAGTTGTAGAAAGAATTCACCATACAAAAAATACGGTCTTTTCTAACAGTCACAGATCAGCAGTTGATGTCCGTAGTTTCACAAAATGAAAAACATTCTTTCACTGTACAAACATGAAACATTTATTTGTGGGTTTAACGCCTTGTGGATGCACACAGGTGAGATTTCAGATGAATTTCTGTATGGTCAAGGATGGGGTTGGGGGATAGAAATCATTGTTTTTTTGCAACCGACCTTGCAGTTGTATCCTGAGATACTTGACAGCTAAACCAAATGTATCCACTAGTAAACCTAGGCAGATGCTTAACATTCACAATCAAGTAGACTGCCCAGTTGCATCAGATGATAAATTACATGTGTGCAGATTAAGAGTCAAACTACAAACATTAGAAGGATAGAGTCAATGGGCTTACAAAGAGAGAAGGATGGTTGTATAATACTAGGTAAATGAAATATAAATTATGTTGTGAACAGCAGTAAAAAAATATGTAGTAGACTAGGTCTCACGCATAATGTAGAAGAGGCTCCAAAACAGTAAGGGTTGCAGCCCCCACTCAGCCTTAAGTTAGGTTTATCTAGAGGTAGAAAAAATACATTCAAATTAATCCACCAAGTACTGGTGTTGAAAATAACAGTCATAGTCAACTATGAACTGGTCATTAGAAAGAAACTCCTACACAGAAGTTAAGGCCTACTGCAACATCACCCTACCATGCATTAGCAGAACCAAGTGGTCCAGCTTTCAGTACACTTGCAGTTTATGGATGCTCCATGGGGTTGTTCCAAAATCAAGGGTGATATTTATCAAATCTTTCTATCACTCCCCAAGGTTTGATACATCTGCAAATCCGTTGCTGGAAGAGGTAGGAGAACGTTGTATTTTGGTGCTGAGATACAGAGATAAGTGAATTGTTTTACATTGTTAAACGATGGTGTATGCTATTTTACATTAGAATATCAAATTTATATTAAATAGATTAAAATATACTATTATTGTTCTTTGTTAAGAAAAAAATAAGCAAAATCTTATCAATATAATGTATGCCTTAAGTTGTGCATGCACTATACAATTATAAGGCAGATCATCTGCCAGATCTGGCTGGTTGGAATGAAAATCTGGTAATGGATGAGAGCAAATGACAATCGATCCTTTTAACCAGTTTGTCTGAATTAAAGGTTTTGTCCATTTTCCAGTGTTTGGAAGCATATAGTCTAATGCCATTTGCTGGCATCCATTACCAGATTTTCATTCCAACCAGCCAGATCTGGCACATGATCTGCCAGATAATTATATATTGTATGCCCATCTTAAGATGTAGGTTTAATGGCACATATAGCTTACATCTTTAATACTTAGATAAAGTATTACTGCCATCTATTGTTTGAAGCTCGTATATTACAGATGTCTATTACACAACTGAAGAATTGAAAGTATGAGGTTTGAGAATAATAATTAAGGACTCAAAAATAAAGAATGAATTGGAATCTCTCAGGTGAGTGTAGAAAGTCTTCTGAATGAGAGGATTCTCTTGAAAATGTCACAAATTCTGGAACAGGGATTCTTATGTTAATTCAGGTGTTGATGCTATATCTAAAATGAACGCTAATTAACATCATTTTATTCTATTACATATTCTGTGGCATAATGTTATTTTCCTGGTGCTGGCATTTCATCATTGTAAACTTGATACAGGTTGAGTCTCCCTTATCCAAAATGCTTGGGACCAGAGGTACTTTGGATATGGGATTTTTCCGTATTTTGGAATAATTGCATACCATAGTGAGATATCATGGTGATGGGACCTAAATCTAAGCACAGAATGCATTTATGTTACATATACACCTTATACACACAGCCTGAAGGTCATTTTAGCCAATATTTTTTATAACTTTGTGCATTAAACAAAGTGTGTCTACATTCACACAATTCATCTATGTTTCATATACACCTTATACACACAGCCTGAAGGTCATTTAATACAATATTTTTAATAACTTTGTGTATTAAACAAAGTTTGTGTACATTGAGACATCAAAAAACAAAGATTTCACTATCTCACTCTCACTCAAAAAAGTCCGTATTTCGGAATATTCCGTATTTCGGAATATATGGATATGGGATACTCAACCTGTAATCTGCTACACCAATCTGAAACTCAGGTGCAATATAAGAAAACTATAAGGTGTTGTGGAACTTGAATTTTAAGGGGACTGATCATTAATCAGGAACCAGGGTTGTATATTTCACAAATGCTGAATATCCCAACTACGGCTCTTCTAGCTGGATAGTGGGGATTTTACACTGTAGTATGATATTAAAGTATGATTTTAGATCTGTAAGGAGTTATTCTTCTTAGCACCTTACAGAAGTCTTAGAACTAAAAATAATAATTCAATAAACCTCTTTCACTCAACTTTAGCATCAAAATATAAACATGAAGCAGTGTTAAAGATTAAAGATGAAGACAGTAAAATTCCCAGACTACAAAGTTCTTTTCTCCAGTCAAAATCCACGTTTGTAGAGTGCGCATTGTCCGATGCTTCTTATCATTACTACATCTGCATCATTTACACAAAACATACTTTTTTTCCTATATAGACTCTATACTATATAAATAATATAGATGAGATATACTCCAATACTGTAATACCCATGAAAACTCTTGGTGTTGTTAGTGGTTAGTAAGCCACCGTTGTCAAGGCCACTTGGGAAAACCAACAAAACCAAAACTATAGAATTTATATTGTGCTTTAACACCCGTGCATATTCATTGCATGACAGGGAACTGACGGGTTAAAAGTACACCTGCCTAAAACCCTCGTACCCTCCAATACTCTCCAAAAACTCCTGTCACCCTTCAAACCTCTCTAAACTTGCTCCCAGTGTCTGACATGTTATATGCAGGTCAATTGCACAGAACATCCACAAACTTACAATTGGCAAACTGCCCTTAAATCTGAAGACTGGAAATGGTGGCACAAATAGGTTTAACATAGAGTAACATGTTTTAATTCAATGATTTGATTCTGGTCTAAACAATGATTCACTGAGGTCTGGGCGATCTGTATAGAGGGAGCTGGTTAGCGGTCTCGGAGAGAAAACCCTTGCCTCCTGAAGCCTTGATTCAAATAATGGATAGTTAGTCTGCCGCTGCTGCATGTATCTGGGGGAACATGCGGCAAGCGGGTAGCGATTACCTTTTTGTCTGGAACATAGAGCTGTGGAAGTTAAAGAGTGAGCCTCTCTGGTACTGGGTGGTGGTGATGATGATGAAGCTGCAAAACTGAAGATGTTTTTCTGCAGTCGGGAGCTAGAAGATTCCGGACTGTATGTAAAACTTTGTCTGGAAGCCTGCAGCGGGGAGTAGCACTGTGTATTAAGCTGTCCTGTGCTCCTCGAAGCTGACAGCTGGTGGTAGAGGTGTGAAGATGGCTTCTCTGGGCTGGAGTTGGCGGATGATGATGTTGCTGCTGGGAACCTGAGTAGTGGCCTGTCCTGCGTTGCTTGGAATGGTAACTTGGTGCTATACGTGTGAAGCGGGTTTCTTGCTGGAGCTGGGAACTGCTGCAAAGACAGCAAATGTGTTACCTGGTGTTGGTGAACGGTCGCGCTCAAAGATTAGCTGCAGCTACCTGACGCCTGCACTCGAGGGGTTGCTGGAAATCAGAGGTGCTTGCCATTGCACCTTCATCCTTTGGCTGCTCTGGCGTTAAGTGGAGTAATTTGCTCCTTAATCTCGGAAAACCCATGGACTACACTAAGTGCCAACAGATTCCTATCTGGTTCCCTTCAAAGGAGAATCAGATTCTCTCTGTTAATTCAACATCTGTAAGTGGTGGATCTGATATTCTCATTTGCTATACCTCTAGTAAAACTTCAACGGGAATTATTAGAAAATCAAATTTTATAGTGTAAGGTTTCTGCCCATTATTTTAGCTTTAATGGCCACTAGACGGAAAATACAAGTTGGCTTATATATTATAGCTACTAATAAGATCTGCAAAGATGGAAAGCTTCAGATGCCTTTAGTAAGGGAAAATATTTTAGATAATGCTGCTGTAATCATGGGGGAAGATATTTTCTGCCACACAGCATACTTCCTGTCATGAATCCTATTAATGGACAAAGCGGTCAGAATCTTTTAGACACAACATGAACATACGACATGAGGTCAAGTAATCAGCTCATGGAAAATATAAATAATTAAATTTCTCTCAAGATATGGGAACCTTTACACCTGTATTTACGAATGTTATCAGTAGCTCTATTATATAAGGCAATATGTATCTTAGGCTGAATGTTCTTTTAGTCTGAATCTGACAGATAAATCTCATTGACAAATCTCATCGGCATAGTATACCCAAGTATCTAAATCTGTTTACTCCCCATTGAAAATGGACTAATGGATATACAGGCATACTTTAAAATAAACTAACTTTACTGGAGTTAACATCATCAGCTATAACAAACTACATGCATGCAAGGTAATACATAAAAAGAAAAATGGCATCATAAACAAGTAGCAATTGTAAGGTGTTGGATTCTATGTAATCATACAGTCTATTAATACTATTTAAACAAAAATATGCACTAGCGCACTGGCTACCTGCATAAAGTGGAGGCAGCCATTTTGTGAGTTAAGCTAATAAACATAGCAAAGCAGCCTTGAGATTTGTGGAACCATAAAGTGCCGTAATGTCACTGGTCCCCGTTGGGCTGTAGTCATGTGACTTCATTCAGTTTACAAAATGTCTGCCTCCTCTGAGTGAAGGCGAGAGATGTATTTTAAATTAAATGAAAACTAATAATAACTTAAATTACCATAGAACTCACAGAGGGCCTGTGTTTCGTGATAGCAGAGTATTGCAATATACCAAATACAGAACTATACAGTTATATTTCAGTGCATTGACAAGGAATTGCTGAAAAACTGTATCACAAGTCAACAGAACAAATCCATTATAGAATGGGGCAGTTCATTAAACGCTGATGTTCTGTGCAATGAGCTGCACATCCAAACTTATTTATGAGTAGATAATGCAAACTGCAAGTATACTGCCCAACTCCCACCTGCCCCGATTTCCCAGCACGATGCTGCAATGCGCCCCCAGGTCCTGTGTAGTGAGTGTAGGTCCTACTAGTAAGTGGGAGAAACTTGGTAACGCATTTTGCATGACTATGAATCACATTTTTGAGCTTCCACCCACTTCATTAGGCAGTATGAGGGTGGGTGGCTTACACAGCAAGGAGTCCTGAAGGACACCCCTGAAATTTAAAAGTCTCCTGCACTTGCAGGGACAGTAGGAAAGTGTTCTATGTAGGGAATTTATAACGATCACTACACCAAGAATCGGACCTGGAACAAAGATCATATTCACAGTCTTTCTTCTACATGCTCCTTTTGCAACACTCACAGGTGACTTAAAACTGAAAGTATTCATATGCCAAATTGTTCCACATTTCCACAAAATAGTGGTGCAGTCAAATGTCAGAGGCTTTATAAACATATGAAATTGCCTGAAGGTGAGGAGCCATCACGTGAGGAACAGAGTTATTTTTTAGTGGATACCATTTAAGTTTCCACTCTTGGATGCCGAGAAATCTACTGCCATTGCTGTTGCCATCTCTGTTCTTCGTGGCCTCCATCGTGGCAGCAGCTATAGCCAAACATGGTGAATAAGTGTTCTGGCTCCCGGGATGCATGCCAAGGAACACTACAGAACACAAGCTACTCTGTGCAGACAGATAACCTCTAGAGTGCCCATGCAGCACATGCTTTAAAGCATTTTCCAGAATTAGGAGTCGGTTCAGTTTCTATAAGCTGAAGGACAACCATGGTTGTCGGCAAGTGATGGTCTTCAGTTCTCTACAATGACTTGTTCATCTTTCATTTCTTCACCTTCCAGATCGCTCTTCATTCCATCCATGCACCAACAGAAAATGTAAACAAATGCTGGCTGCTTTATTACTGGTAGATTTTGCCTTATCTGCCAAATGTTATTCCATATGCATGAGTTGTTCTCCATACTACATCTGGGCAGGACCATCTTTAACTTTTATCTCATGTCATTGTAGGTTATTGATTCGTGTCATGATCCCCTCAATGTACAGCACTGTGTTCTGTGGCCACCAGCACAGACCATGCTTGTCTTAAAAAATAAAAATAAATAAATCATAAATGAACCCCAAAAAGAATGGAGTGGTGAGGTGCAGGTGTAAGTAAACAGCATAGGGTCCCCCAGAAAAAATTGCTAGTAGCAGTGCAGAGTCCCTCGTCACAATGTCACACAGCCTAGCCGGTTTTGCTAATCTTGACCACAAAAAAAATGCCTTCCCAAAAAAAAGAGAGCAGCCCTGTGCTGAATGCCTGGGACCCTCCTGCACCCCTACTGGTGGATATTTGGCTAATAAAGAGTTAAAACGTAGATAAAAAACAAAACAAAAAAAAAAACATTTTTTTTCTGGCACATCCTTTACTTGCTTGGGTATAGACAAGCGCTTAAAACCTGTAGAGAATTCTTACATTTAGATATTGATTCAATGGAAGATAAGAAATTATTTTTCGGTGAGCTTATATTCTTTATATTAGAAATGTTTAGAGAAGTTATTTTTGCAAAACTGTGGCACCGCCATGGGCATTTTATTTGCACCTTGTTTTGCAAATATTTTAATGTGCAGCTAGGAACATAAATTAATCTATAAAATATGAAATATTTAGGAATGATAAAATTAGATAAGTTATATTTAGATGTCATCCTCATAAAATGTTGCTGAAAATTTCCTTAAATCTGATTCCTTTTATTGGCAACCGCCGTCCATCTACATACTGTAGATCCATTACTGAAGCCTGGTACAGATAAGCTTGCTCTTTTATATATATATTTTTTGCCCAATATATTTCTGTCTTCTTCATCGGAGATAATGTAGCATCACAATTGTATGAGCATAGAAGAAAATCCCCTATATATTTACTTTGTGCAAAACTAAGGGTATAGGTTACACTTCATCACATACACATAGACACACACTTACACATTCAATAATTTTTGACTTTGTAACATTGTCCGCATTCACTAGATGATTGATTGTGCTTTTATGTGGTAGTTGTGATTTTACAGCAGGCATCTGGTGAGAAGGTTTCCATACTGTTGTCATCCTGCAGTTTATAAGAGGACAATCATGAGGAAGTTAATAGTATAAGATGGTAGAGGATCATTTCAACTACAGAGCTTCAGTCTGCAGATTCAATACGCCCCATAGTGAAAACTTCACACAAAACGTCTTGCCAAATTTCAATATATAAATGTATTGTGTGAAGCTTAGAGGATTTTGTTATTCAGTTATCTAGCATTAATATTTCACTCTAACAGATATCTAGTTTCAGAGCAGTAAACCTTCCAGCCAACAGGTAACATTTAACCCAGGTAAAATAATCCTATAACTACCAAGATTGTCTATTGTTTTGTTACAGTACAATATGTAACATTTAGTTGTAAGGGTATCTAGTATTAATTTGTCTATTTCTTATGCATTGATTGAATAACCAGGATGTATTTATGCAATGTACAGTATAAAATGAGCTAGTATTATAGCTTCATTATGGACTGTACTGTCAGTGTTGAGAACTTAAGAAAAGTTGTCAACTTGTCAAGACTTGTGTGGGGCTCCTTAACAATAATTTATACCATTAGTAATTTATTTTTCCTGAAATTGGGAATACATCTTGTTGTTGTTGTTATTATTATTATTAGTAGTACTAGTAGCAGTAGTATTTATTTTCTTGTTGCTGTATTTATTTTGTTGACCTAAAAAAACAGTACTACTTAATACATTACAATAATAAAATAAGGTCACACATTAACATCTGGGGTCACACACACACACACACACACACACACACACACACACACACACACACACACACACACACACACACGCTGAGAATTTTGTTTTCTTACCCGGCACCTGACCTAATCCTCCTGGATTACCTATTACACTACCTTCTTATGCACTAACTTGGTGTACTACTGACCAACCACTTTTGTACCAACCAGGCTTGCTAGGGAAAACCCACTTGTCTGCTAAACTGTCTTATGTCTGACTGCCAGCTTCTGTATTTATCTGGCCTACTCCTGACTACATGTTTTTGTGCACCAAATCCGGTAACACCTAACTACAACTTTTGTGGCAACTTAGTTTATACCTGAACATCTGCTATCAATAGTCAGGACATTCACAAGCTGATCAGTATACCAGCTTGTGTGGTCATTGGCCTTCAACAAAATGGCTGCCTGGATGGCTCTACTGCGTTTTTTCGGTTACAGCACATCTCTCATGTCATGAAGCTCCTATGAAGCTAATTGAGTCCCGAATCCCTCCCTATAACAAGCTTGTTTGGCTAATAATGCAAAACACCATAGATGGAGCTTCTACTATTTGTTTCAATGTGCCCATTCATTATACTGGTGTTTTAAACTTACCTGAGGAAGGAACAATGAAATGAATATGCCCATTCATTTTCATGCTTATAAATGAATAAGTGTTTTACGGGTTTATTTAATCTCACTGATTTAAAATTTATCTTAATTGTCTGAAACCAGAGTGTGATACAGAAGATAGACATTATAAAGGTCAATAGTGATTAGGTCGACAGCATGGTAGACAGTCATTAGGTCAACAGGTACAATTTCACCTGACCCTGTTGACCTTTTTGACCTTTTGACCCTGTCGAACCCTATGGTGACGACCTATTAAATGTCTCCTGACACCAGTAATTTATTTTAGGCGATTTCCAAGATTGCTTTACAAAAAAATATTTTTCATGGATTACTAAACTTTATTTATATCAGTTTACAGAGAATGAGCCAGGTACTATATATCAGAGACATTGGTGGTTTCAGTGATCGTGCAAAATAACTGGTCATATTTTTTGTCATTTTCTAGCCTGAATATTTGATTTTTAGGAGAATATTTTTTAAATTAGATTCAGTGATTAAAAAAATGGCCTGTAAAACCCATAAAAAATATATCTGTTAAAAAATTATACAGTATGTAGCTATTGTACAAACTGATCTTTAGTAAATCCCTCCCGCAATCATTGCATGTACACATAACGCCACTAGGTGTCACTCTGCTCTGCTGGATACAGTATATAAACCATAAAGGGAAATACCTGTATATGGCCCTCATTCCGAGTTGTTCGCTCGGTAAAAATCTTCGCATCGCAGCGATTTTCCGCTTAATGCGCATGCGCAATGTTCGCACTGCGACTGCGCCAAGTAAATTTGCTATGCAGTTAGGAATTTTACTCACGGCTTTTTCATCGTTCTGGCGATCGTAATGTGATTGACAGGAAATGGGTGTT
Source organism: Pseudophryne corroboree (assembly GCF_028390025.1). Lineage (NCBI taxonomy): Eukaryota > Metazoa > Chordata > Amphibia > Anura > Myobatrachidae > Pseudophryne > Pseudophryne corroboree. Next base: position 794,153,727 of record NC_086449.1, on the reverse strand, counting down.
ACTGGGCGGAAACAGGCCGTTTTATGGGCGTGTGTGAAAAAACGCTACCGTTTCCGGAAAAAACGCAGGAGTGGCCGGAGAAACGGAGGAGTGTCTGGGCGAACGCTGGGTGTGATTGTGACGTCAAACCAGGAACGACAAGCACTGAACTGATCGCAGATGCCGAGTAAGTCTGAAGCTACTCAGAAACTGCTACGAGGTGTGTAATCGCAATATTGCGAATATATCGTTCGCAATTTTAAGATGCTAAGATTCACTCCCAGTAGGCGGCGGCTTAGCGTGAGCAAATCTGCTAAAATCCGCTTGCGAGCGAACAACTCGGAATGAGGGCCTATATTTCTATTTACTTAGCACCACACATACAGAAAGCACCTTACAGAAAAAGACAAAATATGCACAGTTACAAATTGTAAGTGATCAATTTTATACACCTGTTGGTAAATTGTAACTAATGAATCCATACAGACCACATGATCATTATAGTATATCATACCTCCCAACATGTCCCTCTCCGGGAGGGACACAATGCTCTGCTTCTGGACTTTTCTCTTAATTTAAGATTGCCGGCACCTGTGTTGAACAGGTTAATGGATAAGAAAGGTGTTTCAGCACAGGTGATGGTAATCATAATTTAAGAGAAAAGTCCAGGAACAGAGCATTGTGTCCCTCCTGGAGAGGGTCATGTTGGGAGGTATGGTATATGTATAGCTAAGCTATAGGTAGGTACAGATGTAGACTGACATTTATAAACTATAATCATTTACTGCCACATTTATTCTATATATCCATAGAGCGGTAAAGGTAAACTCTGACAATTATTATTTAATGACAGCTACAACATTTCAAAATGTAATTTCTAAATTAATTTGTGCATATGTAATTCTGGTATCCGGACTCTGGGTCGACAGAACTTAGATCGACACACCTTAGGTCGACGCCTATTGGTCAACAGTGACTAGGTTGACACCAGAAATAGGTCAACACGACCATTAGGTCGACATGAACAAGGTTGACATGGAAAAAGGTCGACAAGAGTTTTTCACATTTTTTTAAAAACGTTTTCATACTTTACGATCCACGTGAACTACAATTGGAGTACACGGTGCACTAATTGGGGTTCCCGGTCAGTTTACGAAGAAAACAACATTAAAAAAACATTAAAAACTCTTTTTCCATGTCCACCTTGTTCACGTTGACCTAATGGCCGCATCGACCTATTTCCTGTCTCGACCTACTCAATGTCAACCCTGAGTTCCATACCCTGTAATTATGGGGGATATATATGTACTGTTGACAGTAATGCCGTCGATAGTGAAAATGTCACCAGCATTATGTCAGTGGGATAATGTCGACATGGTAATGTTATTTAAAGCCTTTTAATTGTGTCGCTAATATACTTTAAACATAATCATAAAGCATCATGTTTAAAGTTCTAATGCTGAAATGGTTCAAATGCTTCAAATAAAACTATAAATGTGTCGGCATTATCCCGTCGCCACTCTCAAGAGCATTAATGTCGACTAACTACTTCCCAGTTGTAGAAAAGGGCAAGGAGTTAAACTGTTTGTGGGAGAATTCATTAAATAATTGGGCTTCTGCTGTCTAAGGCAATGTTTCTGTCATACGTCTATTACTGAGGCTTGTCACATCAATGTAGAATGTTTGACAGGTGCAGATTCCAAAATAGACTGTTCGGAAACCTTACATTAGGCAAATTCCCTCAGGTGTCTGAGTATGTTGCTGGTTCCTTATTCTGAAATCAACGGGCAGGCAAGTCAACAGTTCTGCTGTGATGTTGTCACCAATGAACCATAGTATGAGAGCCTGTGATTAAAATGTCAAGTGTGCTATGTACAGAGCTATAATCCAAATCTTCTGCTGGGTCAGTTAGCATGACCCACACTTAATGGTACTGTGCTTTGTACAATGGACGTGCCAAACATACTGGAATATAGTAACTTCAGTGTTGTAAACTCTTTCAGTGCTAAGGACGAGTGGGCCTTAGCCTCCCTAAGCAGAGGCAGAACTCTGGGAGGCAACGGAGTCATCTGCCGCCGGGCTCCTGCTCTGAAGGGGGGCTCTTCTACCCCCATTCTGTGACACCACTGAAGTAAGTTAATTGATGGCTGCTGCTATCTTTTCACTATATGAAGCTACTTCTCTGACAATTACACATAACTTCATATAGTTACAATTCTCATGCTTCCTCTACTGGAGCAAATAGGTCAATCAGTAAAGTGTCTGACACACACACACACACACACACACACACACACACACACACACACACACACACATATTTATCTAAATATAAGGGGGGTGGGGGGGTGGCAACTGGTATGAACTTGCCTCCGGGCAACTGTGACGAACTTACGCCACTGTCCCTAAGTGTTAAGGATAAGTACCTCCAAGTGCTAAGGACAAGTCGTACAAAGCCACGCCAGGCCATTGGGATAGATGACACTGGATTTGCACCCGCAAACCGTAGCCTTCAATGTCTGAGACAAATCAGTTTTGGAAATAACCAACTGTACTTAATTGGCACTTGATGCAGTTGGCTAAAACAAAGTATTGTGGTGAAATTACAGCGTAAGACATTTGCTGGTGAGATTTCACCAAAACGGACCAAATTATATCATGATTTAGGGAAAGCTAAGCCATCAATTTATGTGGCATAAAGATTGCTGGCACAGAAACCAGTTCTAAGTATCAATAAAACAAAAAAATTAGCAGAAAATGCTTAGTGATATAATAAAATGCATAAAATCCAAATAACAATAAAACAAAAGAATAAATAGACAAACCACAAATATATAAATTTTAAATCCGGTCATGTACCATGCGAGGAAAAAGGGCTGTAATTGAATAGCCCCGGGCGTTAAAGCCCAAGAGCTACCAACCTTTTTTTCCGAAGCGCTAAATTAGTGCTACTAATTGAATTCGTCCCTAAACATGTTATCAATATAAACTTCTAACGTTCGATGGATTAATAATATAAAACATTGCATTCCAGTTCAGTATTGGAAACAGTGGAAGTGATAAACCAGTGATAAGTGCCAGGTGATAAACGCACCAGCCAATCAGCTCCTAACTGTTAATTTACATATTGGAGCTGGTTGGCTGGTCCATTTATCACCTTGCACTTATCACTGGTTTATCACTTCCTTATGCCTTCTCCAGGTTAATACATCTGCCCGACTATTAGGACTTGTACTCATGGCTGGGTTGAACTATGACCATGGTAGATTGCTCTGCCCTGCTTTCATCATCGGGCGAACTGAGCCTCAAAATAGCGACCTACTGACCACTAAGAGGAAGACAGTGTCAGTACTTTTGCAAAAAGTTCTTGTTACTCGTATTGATAAGAGACCCCTGATTGAATTTAAAGATTTTATTTTTTATTTAAGAGCTTGGAAATGTTTAAAACATCAAAACAGTTTTACATGGCCCGGTATGTTCATTGCTGCGGATGTCAACTGATACATGGACTCCATGCTTACGGCTGTTGAAGCCGTGTCTGTATACATACGTATGACAGAAGAACGCTCCAGTATTGTCTATACAAAGGTGCATTCAGTTTCTTACGTTCCATTAAAGCCTAAATCTAAGGATATTATTTATCTGTCTACAACTAATGAAAATGCTTTAATTTAATAAAAGTGCTTTTATTTTGTAGATTAGGAAAGTCCCATCAGGTCAACTGCAGGTATAATGTCTACAAGAGCCTAAAATACAATGAATACAATGAAACCGGGGATATTCAATTGTTTGAAAAGTCAGTTGGGTGTCTATTAGATAGGAAAAAAACAGACAACCAACTGACTTTTCAAACAATTGAATACCCAATGAATCCTAATGTGAAGACAATTGTCAGCTGCCTGGGCAACTATGGAAGTGACATCTCTACACAGCTGGAAATGTATTCTCTGGAAAGGACATCAACACTGTCCTAATAAAAGTACATAAACCACATAAACACACATATGGCCCAATGACAATACACCACACATTACATGATGATGATGATGATGATGATTACAAAACCAAGACTGGAAGACAGAAAAAGATGGTGTACACTGTTCAGCTAGTTGTACTGATCTCTGGTTCTGGTCCTGCATGATGGCTAGGTGCATGCCTCCCAGTACCGCTGGCACTGTCACCTGTCGTGTCCGCCTGTGGGGAATACTGGCTATGCATCAGAGTGTACAGAAGTGTTGTGCTTGCGGAGGGCTCTGCACTTACTTTGGGGCTGCCGATTTTGGTTTTCCCAATCTTGCCTTTGGTGCTCCAGGACTGCTCATGGTCAAACTCCAAGTCCTCTAGCCGCTGCGTAAGCGCCAGTTTCTGCTGGATCGCCATCCGCAACAGAGAGTTCAAGGTCTTCTTCTCATCCTCTGCGGCTGCCAGCTGCCTCTGCATATCGTCCAGCTGGGTCACGTACTCGTCACACCTGCTCAGGCAAAAAACGGAAAGTAAGAAAAAATGGTGACACTTTATTGGTATCGCTACGTTGGAGAAGACCCAACTTGATACAAACAGAATGTAAACAGACCATCTGGAGCGCCACCATTATTCTTGTAGTCTTTCCAGATAATGGGGTAAATGTCATAGGGTGCCAGAATCCGGAAGTGCGGGGCTTCGTGCGAGGGGTGTGGTATGAAAGGTAGATAGTAACTAGGTCCACAGTGTCTAGGTCGACCACTATTGGTCGACAGTAACTAGGTCGACAGGGTCTTTAGGTCGACAGGGTCTAGGTTGACAGGTCAAAAGGTTGATGTGGTTTTTTTATGTTTTTTTGGTGTCGTTTTCTTCGTAGAGTGACCGGGAACCCCAATTAGTGCACCGTGTCCCCTCACATGGCTCGCTTCACTCGCCATGCTTTGGGCAAGGTGATTTGCTCCGCTACCGCTGCGCTCGGCACAGGTTACCGTTCCCAATTGTAATCCACGTGGATCGTAAAGTATGAAAAGGTTAAAAAAATAAATAAAAAAATAAGATTTTACTTACCGATAAATCTATTTCTCGTAGTCCGTAGTGGATGCTGGGACTCCGTCAGGACCATGGGGAATAGCGGCTCCGCAGGAGACAGGGCACAAAATTTAAAAGTTTGACCACTAGGTGGTGTGTACTGGCTCCTCCCCCTATGACCCTCCTCCAAGCCTCAGTTAGGATACTGTGCCCAGACGAGCGTACACAATAAGGAAGGATTTTGAATCCCGGGTAAGACTCATACCAGCCACACCAATCACACCGTACAACTTGTGATCTGAACCCAGTTAACAGTATGACAAACGTAGGAGCCTCTGAACAGACGGCTCACAACAATAACAACCCGATTTTTTTGTAACAATAACTATGTACAAGTATTGCAGACAATCCGCACTTGGGATGGGCGCCCAGCATCCACTACGGACTACGAGAAATAGATTTATTGGTAAGTAAAATCTTATTTTCTCTGACGTCCTAGTGGATGCTGGGACTCCGTCAGGACCATGGGGATTATACCAAAGCTCCCAAACGGGCGGGAGAGTGCGGATGACTCTGCAGCACCGAATGAGAGAACTCCAGGTCCTCCTTAGCCAGGGTATCAAATTTGTAGAATTTTACAAACGTGTTCTCCCCTGACCACGTAGCTGCAATCGTCTGCTTAGAAGCAGGAGCACCCAGCTTGTTGGGTGCATACAGTATAAACAGCGAGTCAGATTTTCTGACTCCAGCCGTCCTTGAAATATATATTTTCAATGCTCTGACAACGTCCAGCAACTTGGAATCCTCCAAATCGCTAGTAGCCGCAGGCACCACAATAGGCTGGTTCAGGTGAAACGCTGAAACCACCTTAGGCAGAAAGTGAGGACGCGTCCGCAGTTCTGCCCTGTCCGAATGGAAAATCAGATATGGGCTTTTATACGATAAAGCCGCCAATTCTGACACTCTCCTGGCTGAAGCCAGGGCCAGTAGCATGGTTACTTTCCATGTAAGATATTTCAAATCCACCGATTTGAGTGGCTCAAACCAATGGGATTTGAGAAAATCCAAAACTACATTAAGATCCCACGGTGCCACTGGGGGCACAACCGGGGGCTGTATATGTAGTACTCCTTTTACAAAAGTCTGGACTTCAGGAACTGAAGCCAATTCTTTCTGGAAGAAAATCGACAGGGCCGAAATTTGAACCTTAATGGACCCTAATTTGAGGCCCATAGACAATCCTGTTTGCAGGAAATGTAGGAATCGACCCAGTTGAAATTCCTCCGTCGGGGCCTTCCTGGCCTCACACCACGCAACATATTTTCTCCAAATGCGGTGATAATGTTGTGCAGTCACCTCCTTCCTGGCTTTTACCAGGGTAGGGATGACCTCTTCCGGAATGCCTTTTTTCCCTTAGGATTCGGCGTTCAACCGCCATGCCGTCAAACGCAGCCGCGGTAAGTCTTGGAATAGACACGGTCCCTGCTGAAGCAGGTCCCGTCTTAGAGGTAGAGGCCACGGATCTTCCGTGAGCATCTCCTGAAGTTCCGGGTACCAAGTTCTTCTTGGCCAATCCGGAGCCACGAGTATCGTTCTTACTCCCCTTTGCCGTATAATTCTCAGTACTTTTGGTATGAGAGGCAGAGGAGGAAACACATACACTGACTGGTACACCCATGGTGTTACCAGAGCGTCTACAGCTATTGCCTGAGGGTCTCTTGACCTGGCGCAATACCTGTCCAGTTTTTTGTTGAGGCGGGACGCCATCATGTCCATCATTGGTCTTTCCCAATGGACCACAATCATGTGGAAGACTTCTGGATGAAGTCCCCACTCTCCCGGGTGCAGATCGTGTCTGCTGAGGAAGTCTGCTTCCCAGTTGTCCACTCCCGGGATGAACACAGCTGACAGTGCTAACACATGATTTTCTGCCCAGCGGAGAATCCTTGCAGCTTCTGCCATTGCCCTCCTGCTTCTTGTGCCGCCCTGTCTGTTTACGTGGGCGACTGCCGTGATGTTGTCCGACTGAATCAACACCGGCTGACCCTGAAGCAGAGGTTTTGCCAGGCTTAGAGCATTGTAGATTGCTCTTAGTTCCAGTATATTTATGTGAAGAGACGTCTCCAGGCTTGACCACACGCCCTGGAAGTTTCTTCCCTGTGTGACCGCTCCCCAGCCTCTCAGGCTGGCATCCGTGGTCACTAGGACCCAGTTCTGTATGCCGAATCTGCGGCCCTCTAACAGATGAGCACTCTGCAACCACCATAGCAGAGACACTCTTGTCCTTGTGGACAATTTTATCCGCTGATGCATCTGCAGATGCGATCCGGACCATTTGTCCAGCAGATCCCACTGAAAAGTTCGTGCATGGAATCTGCCGAATGGAATCGCTTCGTAAGAAGCTACCATTTTCCCCAGGACTCTTGTGCATTGATGCACAGATACTTTTCCTGGTTTTAGGAGGTTCCTGACTAGATCGGATAACTCCCTGGCTTTCTCCTCCGGAAGAAATACCTTTTTCTGAACAGTGTCCAGAATCATCCCTAGGAACAACAGACGTGTCGTCGGGATCAGTTGGGATTTTGGAAAATTCAGAATCCACTCGTGTTGTTGGAGCACTACTTGGGTTAGTGCTACTCCGACCTCCAGCTGTTCTCTGGATCTTGCCCTTATCAGGAGATCGTCCAAGTAAGGGATAATTAAGACGCCTTCTCTTCGAAGAAGGATCATCATTTCGGCCATTACCTTGGTAAAGACCCGGGGTGCCGTGGACAATCCAAACGGCAGCGTCTGAAACTGATAATGACAGTTTTGGACCACGAACCTGAGGTACCCTTGAGGCGACCCCCCACCGCCCCTGAGTCTGCTTGTAAGGTCCCAGCGTCATGCTGACGCCTTTGTAGAAGCCGGGGAGGGCTTCTGCTCCTGGGAAGGAGCTGCTTGTTGCAGTCTCTTACCCTTTCCTTTGCCTCGGGGCAAATAGGAATGTTCTTTTGCTCGTTTGTTCTTATAGGAACGAAAGGACTGCGGCTGAAAAGCCTGCGGCTTTTTCTGCTGGGAGGTGACCTGGGGTAAAAAGGTGGATTTTCCGGCCGTTGCCGTGGCCACCAGATCCGACCCCAAATAATTCCTCCCCCTTAAACGGCAATACTTCCATATGTCGTTTGGAATCCGCATCACCTGACCACTGGCGCGTCCATAAACTTCTTCTGGCAGATATGGACATCGCACTTACTCTTGATGCCAGAGTGCAAATATCTCTCTGTGCATCTCGCATATAAAGAAATGCATCCTTTAACTGCTCTATAGTCAGTAAAATACTGTCCCTATCCAGGGTATCAATATTTTCAGACAGTGACTCCGACCAAGCCACGCCAGCACTGCACATCCAGGCTGAGGCGATTGCTGGTCTCAGTATAACACCCGTATGTGTGTATATACTTTTTAATGTATTCTCCAGCCTCCTATCAGCTGGATCCTTGAGGGCGGCCGTATCAGGAGACGGTAACGCCACTTGCTTTGATAAGCGTGTGAGCGCCTTATCCACCCTAGGAGGTGTTTCCCAGCGCGCCCTAACCTCTGGCGGGAAAGGGTATAATGCCAATAACTTCTTTGAAATTAGCAGTTTTCTATCTGGGGTAACCCACGCTTCATCACACACTTCATTCAGTTCCTCTGATTCAGGAAAAACTATCGGTAGTTTTTTCACACCCCACATAATACCCCTTTTTGTGGTACTTGCAGTATCAGAGATATGCAAAGCCTCCTTCATTGCCGTGATCATATAACGTGTGGCCCTACTGGAAAATACGTTTGTTTCTTCACCGTCGACACTGGATTCAGTGTCAGTGTCTGGGTCTGTGTCGACCGACTGAGGTAAAGGGCGTTTTACAGCCCCTGACGGTGTCTGAGACGCCTGGACAGGTACTAACTGGTTTGCCGGCTGTCTCATGTCGTCAACCGACTTTTGTAGCGTGCTGACACTATCCCGTAATTCCATAAACAAAGCCATCCATTCTGGTGTCGACTCCCTAGGGGGTGACATCACCATTACAGGCAATTGCTCCGCCTCCACGCCAACATCGTCCTCATACATGTCGACACACACGTACCGACACACAGCAGACACACAGGGAATGCTCTGATAGAAGACAGGACCCCACTAGCCCTTTGGGGAGACAGAGGGAGAGTTTGCCAGCACACACCCAAGCGCTATAAATATATATAGGGACAACCTTAATAAGTGTGTTCCCTTTATAGCAGCTCAAATATTATAAATATCGCCAATAAGTGCCCCCCCCTCTCTGTTTTTACCCTGTTTCTGTAGTGCAGTGCAGGGGAGAGTCCTGGGAGCCTTCCTCGCAGCGGAGCTGGGCAGGAAAATGGCGCTGTGTGCTGAGGAGAATAGGCCCCGCCCCCTTTTCGGCGGGCTTCTTCTCCCGGTTTTTTTGGAACCTGGCAGGGGTTAAATACATCCATATAGCCCCAGGGGCTATATGTGATATATTTTAGCCAGAATAGGTATATTACATTGCTGCCCAGGGCGCCCCCCCCCAGCGCCCTGCACCCTCAGTGACCGCTGGTGTGAAGTGTGCGGAGAGCAATGGCGCACAGCTGCAGTGCTGTGCGCTACCTCATGAAGACTGAGACGTCTTCTGCCGCCGGTTTCTGGACCTCTTCTCTATTCGGCATCTGCAAGGGGGTCGGCGGCGCGGCTCCGGTGACCCATCCAGGCTGTACCTGTGATCGTCCCTCTGGAGCTAGTGTCCAGTAGCCTAAGAAGCAAATCCATCCTGCACGCAGGTGAGTTCACTTCTTCTCCCCTAAGTCCCTCGTTGCAGTGAGCCTGTTGCCAGCAGGACTCACTGAAAATAAAAAACCTAACAAACTTTTTCTAAGCAGCTCTTTAGGAGAGCCACCTAGATTGCACCCTGCTCGGACGGGCACAAAAACCTAACTGAGGCTTGGAGGAGGGTCATAGGGGGAGGAGCCAGTACACACCACCTAGTGGTCAAACTTTTACATTTTGTGCCCTGTCTCCTGCGGAGCCGCTATTCCCCATGGTCCTGACGGAGTCCCAGCATCCACTAGGACGTCAGAGAAAAATTGTGAAAAACTCATGTCAACATTTTGACCTGTCAACCTAGAACATGTCGACCTAGAGACCCTGTCGACCTAGAAACCCTGTCGGCCTAGTTACTGTCAACCAATAGTGGTCGACCTAGATAGTGTCGACCTACTGTAGTTACTGTCGACCTAGAGACCGGATCCCCGTGCGAGAATGCCCATATTTTTAAAGCGGCAATCCTTTACAAGGCAAAATCAACCTTCGTACAAGAACTGCTGCATTCTCGTACGAAGCTCCGCACTTGTGGATTCTGGCAACCTATGACATTTACCACAAGATCTTCTCCGATACTTCTGTACAAGAAAAGTCTGTAAATGCACATTTAGGACACATGGACAGACATGTATTGTACATATTTTTAATCTCACCAACATCTAAGTGTCCAGCCATACCTTAATTCCATGTCCTTATTTAACTATGAACTGATATCAACCGTTTGTTAATGTTCATGTACATAGTTTATGTGTTTAAATGCATGCAAGCACACATTTATTATACTTTTATAATAAATTGTGATTATATATAAGACAGTACCAAGTTTTTTACCGCCCACCAAGTCCAAAGAGACAGACAGAGACCTAGGTGTGCATTTCGGTTGTACCCAAATACAGCTGAATATAAAGCAGTGTGGAAGGGAAGACATAAAACAACAACATAAAAACACTTACATTTTCTTTTATCAGCTTTTACAAAATCCCTGACAGTGAACAGTATGAATTCAGCTGCTGCAGCAAGACAGTTATTTATCTCACAGCAACCCGGGAGCACGGTCAATATGTTCCGGCAATTTATACAGGATGAAAAGCTCTCTTATGTGCATTGATTTTTTACTGGGATGTAATGAGCAAGTAAAAGAGCAGGAAGAGCTGCAGACGGGGGAGTAGTTAGCCAGTGCGTAAGGCAGAAGAGAGCAGGAAGAGCGGCAGACAGGGAAGTAGCAAGCCAGCACGTAAGGCAGAAGAGAACAGGAAGAGCTGCAAACCAGGAAGTAGTTACCCAGAACATAAAGAAGAAGAGAACAGAAAGAGCTGCAGACAGAGGAGTAGTTAGCCAGCATGTAAGGCAGAAGAGAACAGGAAGCGCTGCAGACAGAGGAGTAGTTAGCCAGCATGCAAGGCAGAAGAGAACAGGAAGAGCTGTAGAAGGGGAAGTAGTTAGCCAGCATGCAAGGCAGAAGAGAGCAGGCAGCGCTTCTGATGTGGAAGTAGTTAGCCAGCACGTAAGGCAAATGAGAACAGGAAGCGCTGCAGACAGGGGAGTAGTTAGCCAGCATGTAAGGCAGAAAAGAACAGGAAGAGCTGCAGACAAGGAAGCAGTTAGCCAGCTCGTAAGGCAAAAAAGAACAGGAAGAGCTGCAGACGAGGAAGTAGTTAGCCAGCGCGTAAGGCAGAAAAGAACAGGAAGAGCTGCAGACGAGGAAGTAGTGAGCCAACATGTAAGGCAGATGAGAACAGGAAGAACTGCAGATGGGAAAGTAGTGAGCAAGCATGCAAGGCAGAAGAGAACAGGAAGAACTGCAGACGGGGGAGTAGTTAGCCAGCGCGTAAGGCAGAAGAGTGCAGGAAAAGCTGCAGACGGGGAAGTAGCAAGCCAGTACGTAAGGCAGAAGAGAGCAGGAAGAGCTGCAGACAGGGAAGTAGCAAGCCAGCACGTAAGCAGAAGAGAACAGGAAGAGCTGCAAACCAGGAAGTAGTTACCCACAACATAAAGAAGAAGAGAACAGAAAGAGCTGCAGACAGAGGAGTAGTTAGCCAGCATGTAAGGCAGAAGAGAACAGGAAGAGCTGCAGACAGAGGAGTAGTTAGCCAGCATGCAAGGCAGAAGAGGACAGGAAGAGCTGCAGAAGGGGAAGTAGTTAACCAGCATGCAAGGCAGAAGAGAGCAGGAAGCGCTGCTGATGTGGAATTAGTTAGCCAGCACGTAAGGCAAATGAGAACAGGAAGCGCTGCAGACAGGGGAGTACTAAGCCAGCATGTAAGGCAGATGAGAACAGGAAGAACTGTAGACGGGAAAGTAGTGAGCAAGCACGTAAGGCAAATGAGAACAGGAAGAGCGGCAGGCGGGGAAGTAGTTAGCCAGCGTGTAAGGCAGAAGAGAACAGGAAGAGCTGCAGACGGGGAAGTAGTTAGCCAGCGCGTAAGGCAGAAGAGAACAGGAAGCGTTGCAGACGGGGGAGTAGTTAGCCAGCATGCAAGGCAGAAGAGAACAGGAAGCGCTGCAGACGGGGGAGTAGTTAGCCAGCATGCAAGGCAGAAGAGAACAGGAAGAGCTGCAGACGGGGGAGTAGTTAGCCAGCGCGTAAGGCAGAAGAGTGCAGGAAAAGCTGCAGACGGGGAAGTAGCAAGCCAGTACGTAAGGCAGAAGAGAGCAGGAAGAGCTGCAGACAGGGAAGTAGCAAGCCAGCACGTAAGCAGAAGAGAACAGGAAGAGCTGCAAACCAGGAAGTAGTTACCCACAACATAAAGAAGAAGAGAACAGAAAGAGCTGCAGACAGAGGAGTAGTTAGCCAGCATGTAAGGCAGAAGAGAACAGGAAGAGCTGCAGACAGAGGAGTAGTTAGCCAGCATGCAAGGCAGAAGAGGACAGGAAGAGCTGCAGAAGGGGAAGTAGTTAACCAGCATGCAAGGCAGAAGAGAGCAGGAAGCGCTGCTGATGTGGAATTAGTTAGCCAGCACGTAAGGCAAATGAGAACAGGAAGCGCTGCAGACAGGGGAGTAGTTAGCCAGCATGTAAGGCAGATGAGAACAGGAAGAACTGTAGACGGGAAAGTAGTGAGCAAGCACGTAAGGCAAATGAGAACAGGAAGAGCGGCAGGCGGGGAAGTAGTTAGCCAGCGCGTAAGGCAGAAGAGAACAGGAAGCGCTGCAGACAGGGGAGTAGTTAGCCAGCATGCAAGGCAGAAGAGAACAGGTAGCGCTGCAGACGGGGGAGTAGTTAGCCAGCATGCAAGGCAGAAGAGAACAGGAAGAGCTGCAGACGGGGGAGTAGTTAGCCAGCGCGTAAGGCAGAAGAGACCAGGAAGCGCTGCAGACGGGGGAGTAGTTAGCCAGCATGCAAGGCAGAAGAGAACAGGAAGCGCTGCAGACGGGGGAGTAGTTAGCCAGCATGCAAGGCAGAAGAGAACAGGAAGAGCTGCAGACGGGGGAGTAGTTAGCCAGCATGCAAGGCAGAAGAGGACAGGAAGAGCTGCAGACGGGGGAGTAGTTAGCCAGCATGCAAGGCAGAAGAGAACAGGAAGCGCTGCAGACGGGGGAGTAGTTAGCCAGCATGCAAGGCAGAAGAGAACAGGAAGAGCTGCAGACGGGGGAGTAGTTAGCCAGCGCGTAAGGCAGAAGAGACCAGGAAGCGCTGCAGACGGGGGAGTAGTTAGCCAGCATGCAAGGCAGAAGAGAACAGGAAGAGCTGCAGACGGGGGAGTAGTTAGCCAGCGCGTAAGGCAGAAGAGACCAGGAAGCGCTGCAGACCGGGGAGTAGTTAGCCAGCATGCAAGGCAGAAGAGAACAGGAAGCGCTGCAGACGGGGGAGTAGTTAGCCAGCATGCAAGGCAGAAGAGAACAGGAAGAGCTGCAGACGGGGGAGTAGTTAGCCAGCATGCAAGGCAGAAGAGGACAGGAAGAGCTGCAGACGGGGGAGTAGTTAGCCAGCATGCAAGGCAGAAGAGGACAGGAAGAGCTGCAGACGGGGGAGTAGTTAGCCAGCATGCAAGGCAGAAGAGAACAGGAAGCGCTGCAGACGGGGGAGTAGTTAGCCAGCATGCAAGGCAGAAGAGAACAGGAAGAGCTGCAGACGGGGGAGTAGTTAGCCAGCGCGTAAGGCAGAAGAGACCAGGAAGCGCTGCAGACGGGGGAGTAGTTAGCCAGCATGCAAGGCAGAAGAGAACAGGAAGAGCTGCAGACGGGGGAGTAGTTAGCCAGCGCGTAAGGCAGAAGAGACCAGGAAGCGCTGCAGACGGGGGAGTAGTGAGCCAGCATGCAAGGCAGAAGAGAACAGGAAGCGCTGCAGACGGGGGAGTAGTTAGCCAGCATGCAAGGCAGAAGAGAACAGGAAGAGCTGCAGACGGGGGAGTAGTTAGCCAGCGCGTAAGGCAGAAGAGACCAGGAAGCGCTGCAGACGGGGGAGTAGTTAGCCAGCATGCAAGGCAGAAGAGAACAGGAAGAGCTGCAGACGGGGGAGTAGTTAGCCAGCGCGTAAGGCAGAAGAGACCAGGAAGCGCTGCAGACGGGGGAGTAGTTAGCCAGCATGCAAGGCAGAAGAGAACAGGAAGCGCTGCAGACGGGGGAGTAGTTTAGCCAGCGCGTAAGGCAGAAGAGACCAGGAAGCGCTGCAGACGGGGGAGTAGTTAGCCAGCATGCAAGGCAGAAGAGAACAGGAAGAGCTGCAGACGGGGGAGTAGTTAGCCAGCGCGTAAGGCAGAAGAGAACAGGAAGCGCTGCAGACGGGGGAGTAGTTAGCCAGCATGCAAAGCAGAAGAGAACAGGAAGCGCTGCAGACGGGGGAGTAGTTTAGCCAGCGCGTAAGGCAGAAGTGACCAGGAAGCGCTGCAGACGGGGGAGTAGTTTAGCCAGCGCGTAAGGCAGAAGAGACCAGGAAGCGCTGCAGATGGGGGAGTAGTTAGCCAGCATGCAAGGCAGAAGAGAACAGGAAGAGCTGCAGACGGGGGAGTAGTTAGCCAGCGCGTAAGGCAGAAGAGAACAGGAAGCGCTGCAGACGGGGGAGTAGTTAGCCAGCATGCAAAGCAGAAGAGAACAGGAAGCGCTGCAGACGGGGGAGTAGTTTAGCCAGCGCGTAAGGCAGAAGAGACCAGGAAGCGCTGCAGACGGGGGAGTAGTTAGCCAGCATGCAAGGCAAATGAGAACAGGAAGAGCTGCAGACGGGGGAGTAGTTAGCCAGCGCGTAAGGCAGAAGAGAACAGGAAGCGCTGCAGACGGGGGAGTAGTTAGCCAGCATGCAAAGCAGAAGAGAACAGGAAGCGCTGCAGACGGGGGAGTAGTTAGCCAGCATGTAAGGCATGATATGTGGCCCTGCACTGATTAGTAATGAAGAGCAGGGAAACTTCTCTTGATTTAGTGGGACTGTGCTGCTCTCCTGTAAGTTAGGATATAAGCACAGTTGGGAGGTTTACACACAAATTATACCTGTGTACACGGCCAGTGGTGGATCCAGGAGATGGGGTGCGGGTATAAGGGCAAACGCACACACCCCAGTCTGCCCTTAAATCTTTTGAGGAGAGCATTGGGAGTTGGGGATCATCTAGCATATCAACAGCCTCATGATCACGCCATACTTAGCTACTCTTTGGCTGCTCCCTCCGGGGAGCAGCCAGGTCACCCAGGAGGGGTATGAGGGCGTGGTGATGCGATTGTGTAATCATAGCCCCGCCCCTGCTTTACAATGCCCACATTACCGGCATTGTAAAGTGAGCAGGGGTAGGGCTACGATGCCACAATTTAGCACAAATCGCATCATCGCCGCGCCTATTTCTTCTGTGTGATGGGATGCCGCAGGGAGCGGTGAGTGGGGGGGGAGGGGGGGGCGGCGGGATGCAGAATGCGGGAGACTGCCTCCATCCCCGGGTCTCGGGAGTGTCACCCGATTTTCGGGAGCCTCCCGGCCTTTCCGGGAGAGTAGGCAAGTATGGATCACGCACAAGGGCAAAACTACCATTGGTGAAGGGGTTGCAGCTGTTAGAGGATCTAATATTGTGTGGGATTTAAATCTGGATACTGTTATCATTCAGGGTGCTGGGGGAAACAAAATGCCTTTTTTTTCTTGCTTAGAAATACCCCTCCCTTTCAAGCACCTGAATGACATCACTAAGCTAATTGAGCATCTGCCACTATATATGTCTGTTGTGAGAGGCAGAGAGGTTCCTGCATTAGGAGGAGGTGCAGGCCCTGACATGCCATATGGAGCATTATGGGGTTGCTCCAAGGTAGGTAGGCCATTATCATGTGGCTCCTTGCTGGTTAATCATAGACCCAGATTGGGGTTATGGAGGTGTGGGGTGTGGTGCCTCTGGACTGGCGGAGCTGGATGGCTTTAGTGTGGCATACCTTTACATTCTATTAACACTTATCACTTACTAATTTCTTTAACACTATTTCTCCATTTTAATTACATCATCATTTTTGTATCACCTTTATTGCTTCGGCTTCCTAACACTAATTTATTAACACTATAGTTTTTTTACTGGTATGCTGCCCTGGGCTTTCTGGCTTATGCTGGTGCTTTGGGGTGCCACACCCTGCACCTAGATATAGCGCTAGGGACCCCAAATATACAGAGGTGCCTTGATGCGGCTTCAGGGCTTATTCATACATTTGCGCAAATAAATGTAACCGAGATCTCTGAATTCTAATATTGTGTGGGATTTAAATCTGGTTACTGTTATCATTCAGGGTGCTGGGGGAAACAAAATGCCTTTTTTTTCTTGCATAGAAATACCCCTCCCTTTCAAGCACCTGAATTATATCACTAAGCTAATTGAGCATCTACCACTATATATGGCTGTTAGAGGACCCACAGCTTATGGGGACCGATATTCCCTGGTAGAGTTCCATGTGTTAATTAGATTTTTCAACATTGGGTTATACGTAAAGGACCTTACAAACAGTTGCTATGCAGCCAACAAATATCTAGTTATGCCCCTGATCCCAGACACATTTTTGGGAGGCACAAATATCAAATGTAGGGCGCTATGGGTTAATTGTCCTTATGTTCTCATAGCATTCACTCCTTAATATTGTCCTCCATATACCTAAAGAGCTGCATAAAGAATTGCACCATGTACTGTAGTAATCACCAATGGAATGGGAGTCTATTCAATCAGGAGCTAAGTCAGCGCTGTTACCTGGTGGCAAACATGGCTCTCAGTGACGAGAAGGTGGCAGCATCCTCTTTCAGCGCCTTCAGCTCATTCCGCAGTTTCGTCATTGTTTCGGTCACCATGGTCTTCTCATTTTCATACTTATTTTTTAGGTTTGCGAGCGCGACTTCTGCAGTCTGAAAAACACATTACAAACAGGTCGGATGTTTGAGGGGAACGTAACATGACAATCGTTCTGCATCAGTGTTTGGGATCATCACGTTATACTGTTGAAGGATCCTGCTCTTTCCATTACCTAACTCCCATCATCATCAAAGTTTAACAAGTAACGCAGTGCCGGTCAGTCAGTATACAAATACACAAGTACAAATTAAGCAGAATAACATGGAATAAAACTAAGTATAAGATTGGACCAGCGGCGGATTTAGTCCTCAAGCATGACACCAATTTGGGGCCCCCCTTCCTCAAGCAAGCGTCAGTGTGCCCCCCCCCCCCCCCCCCGCACACACACACACCAATTGTCCACATTCATTATGCCACACCCCAGTCAGTGTATTCTCCCCAATCTGGCCCACGCCAGTTATAGCAGGTGGATGAAAGTTGTACTAGTATACTTATTATTATTATTACTACCAGTTATTTGTATAGCACACACATATTCCGCAGCGCCTTACAGAGAACATTTGGCCATTAACATCAGTCCCTGCCGCAATGGATTGTGGGCAGTAGCGCACGCAGGGGGGGTTTCTGAGTACCCAGAAACCCCCCCTGATGGACCAAACTCTTTTTTTTTTTTTCAGAGACGGAAACAACCTTGTCTCCATCTCTGTAGCAGCCGCGGGCACCAGGCTGAGGAGATCAGAGAGCTGCCGGTCTCTCACTGCCGGGTCAGCTCTCAGCGCTTCCGCGTCAGGTGGCTTTCATATACCTGATACGGAGCCAGGGCCGGCGCTACCATTAGGCAGCTTTAGGCAGCTACCTATGGGCGGGTGATCTGAAGGGGCGGTCCGCTGAGAATGCCCTGGGAAATTTATGCTGCAGAGTGAAGGCAGGGCCGGCTTGATTGTTACGCCGGGTACGCGCTGAATACAGCGCTACAGTGAGGAGGGCGGAGCTGTAGTGGCGGGTCACGGCATTGCGCTGAGGAGCAGCAGTGGCAGGGGTGAGAATTTGTCTTCGTGTCAAGCTGTGCTGCCCGCTGACCTGCAATAGTGACAGAGGCGGCATTTTGAATGCAGCACTAGCTGTGAGCCAATCGCAGCTAGTGCTGCATTCAAAATGCTGCCTCTGTCACTCTATTACAGGTCCGCGGACAGCACATCTTGATAGTGCAGCAGCCAGCAGGTTACCTCAGTAGCCTTCATGTGTCCGGCGTAGACTCTGTTCCGGACGCTGAGGTATTCGAAACCCCTGAGTTGCCTCTAGGAGGGGACAGATCCTTTTCCACCTTCCAGAAAGAGAAGGTGCTGCAGTGGCAGGCAGGAGTGGGGAGCGGAGAAAGGAGCAAAGAGCAGGACAACCTGCTCCCTGCCACCAGAGCACCTCACAAGCCCCCTTTCTGAGTAAGTATGCTCATCCATAGGCAGAAATAATGTTTTTAGTACAATCAGGCTGCTGCTGGCTCCCCCGCACTCTGTAAAGTAAGTGCTGCTCTTGGTTGTCCAGACATTGCCAGTGGCGCACGCAGGGGGGGGGGGGGGGGGTCTGAATATCCAGATCCCCCCCTGATCAGCCAAATTAATTTTTTGCAGAGACAGAGACAGCTGTGTCTCTGTCTCAATACAAACCGCGATCGCGACCGCGGTGCTGCAGGGACCTCTCATCGGCAGAGCTTGGTCTGTACAGAGGAGCGTGGGAACTGCTGCTACCTCAAGGTGGGTACACACTTGCCGGAATATCGGCCGTTCTCTTGAACAGCCGATATATTGCGGGTCCGTCGGCCAGTGTGTACGGCCGGTACGTCTGTGAACTCCGTCGTTCACAGACGTATCGCGTCGGCCCCGCAGCACAGCCGACGGCCAATATATCTACTGATATATTGGCGCCTCGCTGTGTGTGTATGGGCGGTGTGTACACACCCGCCCAGTCTATGACGTCAGTCCCCGATGGATCAGACAGTGTGTATGCACAGCACACTGCCAGATCCGTCCATAGATATATCTGCCGATCAATTGATCGGCAGATATATCTACCAGTGTTGTACCCACCGTCACCTACTCCTCAAATTCTGCAGGTGCCGCACCACCAGCTCCTGTATCTTCACATATATATGCAGGCACCCAGCGCACACAGCATTACTATTAGGAGAGCCAGACCACTCCTGTCTCTCTCTCTCTCTACACACACACACACACACACACACACGCACGCACGCACGCACGCACGCACACACACACGCGCACACACACACACACACAACATAGAGGAAGGTCTGTCTCTCCTTGTATCAAAACAGCACTGGGTGCCAGGGTCATGAATACCAATGTAATTTATAAGGGTTCTCTACCACAGGTTGAGTTTAGGTGAGAGATGTGTGTGTGTCCCAAAAACTTAATCGGTTTATTTATTATTTTTAATGTGATAAGGTTTTGTTGTCCTGCATTGTCTATTCCTTCAGCTAAATTTGCCCAAAACGATATAATTACCATCACTCTTATGGGCCCTACACACATACCGATCCGCCGACGAGCTGCCCGACGGCGGATACGGGCTACCCGGCGGCGGGGGGGGGGGGGGGGGAGGCAGTGACGGGGGGAGTGAAGTTTCTACACTACCCCCGTCACCCGGCTCCATAGCAGTGCAGGTGAATATGGACGAGGTCGTCGATATTAGCCTACATGCATAAGCGACGGGGCACCAACGATTAACGAGCGCGGGCCGTGCATCGTTCATCGCTAGTGCCTACACACAGAACGATATGAATGAGTTCTCGTTCATTTATGAACGAGGACGTTCATATCGTTCTGCTTTATCTGCCAGTGTGAAGGGCCAATTACTGTAACAACAGAACTTTATCAAATTAAAAATAATAAAGAAACAAATGAAGTTTCTGGGACACATACTGTACAATACATCTCTCTCCTAAAATTAACCTGCGATAGAGAACCCTTATGAATGGTATTAGAATATTTTTAATAATTTTCTTACCGTATAAAAAATACTTATGTACCTTTTAGACTGTGGTTACTGGTATTCATGACCACTAACTCTTATAACCACTCTCCTCATATTTTCACCCAGTTAGTATTGGAACCCCATGCCAACTATACCTCCACGAGTTATACATGAATTACCTGTTTGTTCCATGTAATGTTAGCACCTCTCACCATCATCCTGTGCTTCTCTCCATCCCCCACTGCCTCTCCCTATCACCTTCTCCCTGTCATCCACTGCCTTTCCCCGTCACCCTTTCCTGTCACCAACGGCCACTCTCCCACTATCTCTCCACGTCACCTCTCTCTCTTGTCACCCATTCCCTGGCAGCAACCACTGCATCCCTCTGTTACCCATTCTCTGGCGTCATCTGCTGCCTCTCACTGTCACCCTCTTCTGTCACCCACTGCTCCTCAGTCTCCCACTATCTCCCCGCCACTAAATGTCTCATCATCTGCCTCATCACAAGCTTTCCGTTGCCCTCTCTCCTGTCACTCTCTGCCTCTTCAAGGCATCACTCTTACCCAGTCATGTGGATATGACATTCCCTTTGAGGCCATTCACCTTGGGGCGAGACCACACCCACTTTTCCAGGGGTGTGTACACCTTTGGCGCACGCAAATAACACCCTTCCCCTGTCATGGTGTCCCCCCAGTCATTTTTCTCTGGATCTGCCACTGTGCACCCAGTTCAAAACTAATGGGAAATGCACTTATTTATATGCAAAATACTATGACCAGCTCCAAAATACCATCCTATAAATAAACAAAATTCTTTGTCCCATGCAGACACACTTTATCAAATACTGTTTCAAAAAGTATCCAACAAAGACAAAGTTTATACAGTGTGTGTAATATTTGTTCTTTCTCCTCTTCAATAAAGTACCATCCCAAATGCAATAGTTAATGACACAAAAGTTTAAAGTTGCCAGTACTCTTAAAAACTTCCAATTTTATTCACGCGTAAAAGGTCAGAAGGAATGCATATTTTATACGGAACACCTCTGTTCCCTTTACAGGCAAGTGATTACGGTTCCGGTATGAATGGTCGACCATGTTATGGTCGACAGTCATTAGGTCGACCACTATTGGTCGACATTGACATGGTCGACATGGACGCATGGTCGACACATGAGAATTGTCGACACATGAAAGGTCGACACGAGTTTTTTAACTTTTTTTGGTGTCGTTTTTTTCGTAAAGTGACTGGGAACCCCAATTAGTGCACCGCGTCCCCTCGCATGGCTCGCTTTGCTCGCCATGCTTCGGGCATGGTGCCTTCGCTCCGCTGCCGCTTCGCTCGGCACAGATTACCGTTCCAATCGTAGTCCACATGGATCGTAAAGTATGGAAAAGTTCCCCAAAAGAAAAAAAAGTAAAAAAACTCATGTCGACCTTTTCATGTGTCGACCATTTTCATGTGTCGACCACATGGGGGTCATTCCGAGTTGTTAGCTTGCAAGCTGCTTTTAGCAGCTTTGCACACGCTAAGCCGCTGCCTACTGGGAGTGAATCTTAGCATATCAAAATTGTGAACGAAAGATTAGCAGAATTGCGAATAGACACTTCTTAGCAGTTTCTGAGTACCTTCAAACTTACTCGGCATCTGCGATCAGTTCAGTGCTTGTCGTTCCTGGTTTGACGTCACAAACACACCCAGCGTTCGGCCAGACACTCCCCCGTTTCTCCAGCCACTCCCGCGTTTTTCCCGGAAACGGTAGCGTTTTTTCACACACTCCCATAAAACGGCCTGTTTATGCCCAGAAACACCCACTTCCTGTCAATCACATTACGATCACCAGAACGAAGAAAAAACCTTGTAATGCCGTGAGTAAAATTCCTAACTGCATAGCAAATTTACTTGGCGCAGTCGCACTGCGGACATTGCGCATGCGCATTAGCGACTAATCGCTCCGTTGCGAGAAAAAAATACCGAGCGAACAACTCGGAATGACCCCCCATGTATCCATGTCGACCATGTCAATGTCGATCAACAGTGGTCGACCTAATGACTGTCGACCATAACATGGTCGACCATGTGAACGGATACCAGTGATTACAGCCAGCAGTTTTTAAAGGGGAGCTCATCTGACCACTGGAAGCCAACCTAATGTGAGTATTCTTAGCTCTGCAGGAAGATGTTTTATTTATATGACTGTTTTGTGAGCTGGACATGGTTTTATTCAATTTCTGAAAAAAAATAAGATTTTACTTACCGATAAATCTATTTCTCGTAGTCCGTAGTGGATGCTGGGGACTCCGTCAGGACCATGGGGATTAGCGGCTCCGCAGGAGACAGGGCACAAAAATAAAGCTTTAGGATCAGGTGGTGTGCACTGGCTCCTCCCCCTATGACCCTCCTCCAAGCCTCAGTTAGGATACTGTGCCCGGACGAGCGTACACAATAAGGAAGGATTTTGAATCCCGGGTAAGACTCATACCAGCCACACCAGTACAACTTGTGATCTGAACTCAGTTAACAGTATGACAAACGTAGGAGCCTCTGAACAGACGGCTCACAACAATAACAACCCGATTTTTTTTTGTAACAATAACTATGTACAAGTATTGCAGACAATCCGCACTTGGGATGGGCGCCCAGCATCCACTACGGACTACGAGAAATAGATTTATCGGTAAGTAAAATCTTATTTTCTCTGACGTCCTAGTGGATGCTGGGGACTCCGTCAGGACCATGGGGATTATACCAAAGCTCCCAAACGGGCGGGAGAGTGCGGATGACTCTGCAGCACCGAATGAGAGAACTCCAGGTCCTCTTTAGCCAGGGTATCAAATTTGTAGAATTTTACAAACGTGTTCTCCCCCGACCACGTAGCTGCTCGGCAGAGTTGTAATGCCGAGACCCCTCGGGCAGCCGCCCAGGATGAGCATACCTTCCATGTGGAATGGGCCTTGACAGATTTAGGCTGTGGCAGGCCTGCCACAGAATGTGCAAGTTGAATTGTGCTACAAATCCAACGAGCAATCGTCTGCTTAGAAGCAGGAGCACCCAGCTTGTTGGGTGCATACAGTATAAACAGCGAGTCAGATTTTCTGACTCCAGCCGTCCTTGAAATATATATTTTCAATGCCCTGACAACGTCCAGCAACTTGGAATCCTCCAAATCGCTAGTAGCCGCAGGCACCACAATAGGCTGGTTCAGGTGAAACGCTGACACCACCTTAGGCAGAAACTGAGGACGCTTCCGCAGTTCTGCCCTGTCCGAATGGAAAATCAGATATGGGCTTTTATACGATAAAGCCGCCAATTCTGACACTCTCCTGGCTGAAGCCAGGGCCAGTAGCATGGTTACTTTCCATGTAAGATATTTCAAATCCACCGATTTGAGTGGCTCAAACCAATGGGATTTGAGAAAATCCAAAACTACATTAAGGTCCCACGGAGCCACTGGGGGCACAACCGGGGCTGTATATGTAGTACTCCTTTTACAAAAGTCTGGACTTCAGGAACTGAAGCCAATTCTTTCTGGAAGAAAATCGACAGGGCCGAAATTTGAACCTTAATGGACCCCAATTTGAGGCCCATAGACAATCCTGTTTGCAGGAAATGTAGGAATCGACCCAATTGAAATTCCTCCGTGGGGGCCTTCCTGGCCTCACACCACGCAACATATTTTCTCCAAATGCGGTGATAATGTTGTGCAGTCACCTCCTTCCTGGCTTTTACCAGTGTAGGAATGACCTCTTCCGGAATGCCTTTTTCCCTTAGAATTCGGCGTTCAACCGCCATGCCGTCAAACGCAGCAGCGGTAAGTCTTGGAATAGACACGGTCCCTGCTGAAGCAGGTCCCGTCTTAGAGGTAGAGGCCACGGATCTTCCGTGAGCATCTCCTGAAGTTCCGGGTACCAAGTTCTTCTTGGCCAATCCGGAGCCACGAGTATCGTTCTTACTCCCCTTTGCCGTATAATTCTCAGTACTTTTGGTATGAGAGGCAGAGGAGGAAACACATACACTGACTGGTACACCCACGGTGTTACCAGAGCGTCCACAGCTATTGCCTGAGGGTCTCTTGACCTGGCGCAATACCTGTCCAGTTTTTTGTTGAGGCGAGACGCCATCATATCCACCTTTGGTTTTTCCCAACGGTTCACAATCATGTGGAAGACTTCTGGATGAAGTCCCCACTGTCACAACTGAGGGCCTGAGCTGACGGGAGGCAGCCTCAGTTGTAGGGGCTGAGATGTACCGGAACCTGGGAGGTTGTATCAGACCCCTGGACATGTAAGTAACATGAATAATAACTGCCCGAAGGCGTGACCACGACAACTTGGATAAAAGTCAATGATGTTTATTATGACAACTCCGCAACACAGCAGCAGTAAAAGAAAACGTAAAAGTCAGCAAAGAATAAATACAGTTCCTGGGTACTACAGGATGGCAGGAGCCACAGGGCACTGGTAGTGTGAGATAGTTCTTATGATCTTCTAGATGGAAAGTCCTTACCAGGCCCGACTGTAGCAATGGAGATAACCCAGGATTGTGCCAGCTGGTGTTCCAGGAAAAGCTGGGTTGCTGAAGATAAAACAGCTGCTGTGGATACTGGCTGGAACCAGACTGTTGTTAGCACGGAGTGGATACTGGCTGGAACCAGTTAAATAATAAATGAACTTGGGAGCGATGAAATATGAACTGAAATGTAGAACTTGAGAGCTGAGAAATAATAATACCGGTGGAGAGTGGTAAAGTGTAGAAAGGACACCGGCCCTTTAAGGGAAGCTGTACTCTGCTGGAAGCTGAGCTGGAAGCAGGTAATGTTGTAGCTGGAAACAGATGAATCCACAATGGATTGGAGAGTCAGGCTACACCGCAGGTGGAATGCTGGTGCGGGTCTCTATGGTGGAAGTCTTGAGACAGGAGCTGGAACCTGGAAGACAATCACAGGAGAGAGACAAAACAGGAACTAGGTTTGACAACCAAAGCACTGACGCCTTCCTTGCTCAGGCACAGTGTATTTATACCTGCAGCAAGGAAGGGATTGGCTAGGCAATTATGCAGATTAACAATACTGACAACAGATTGGAGGAAATGATCAGCTGACAGAATCCAAGATGGCTGCGCCCATGCAGACACTTGGAGGGAAGTTTGGTTTGTAATCCATGTGGTAATGAAAACAGTAATGGCGGCGCCGGCCACTGGAGACAGGAGACGCCAGGCTGACAAGTGCACATCCAACCACGCGGACACAGCGGAGGCCGCGGCTGACGTAATCGCCACTCTGACACTCTGCATGCAGAAGCTCAGGGACGGCGGCGGAGGCCGCGGGGAACGCCATGCCAGATGTAATAAGGCGTTACTGTGACAGCGTCTCAGAGAGACAGGAGAGGATGCAGGAATGTGAACATTAGGATAACAGATGGGATCCGGTCCTGGAGCGCTGAGCCAGCCTTAGGAGGCATCTGATGGGTAAGAAATGGCGTCCAGATACCCGGATCGTGACAGCACCCCCCCCTTTAGGAGTGGCCCCAGGACACTTCTTTGGCTTTTGCGGAAACTTGGAATGGAATCTCCGGACCAAGGCAGGAGCATGGACATCAGAAGCATTGGTCCATGAACGTTCCTCAGGGCCGTAACCCTTCCAGTCAATAAGATACTGTAGTTGACCGTAACGGTGACGTGAGTCCAGGATCTTGGCCACTTCATACTCAACGCCTCGTTGAGTTTGGACTTTCGGAGTTGGAGGAAGTGAGGAATGAAACCGATTCAAGATCAGCGGTTTCAACAGGGAAACATGGAATGTCCTGGGTATTTTTAAGAAGGGAGGCAACTGGAGTCTGTAAGCAACAGGATTGATGACTTGTTCAATCTTGAAAGGACCGATATAGCGAGGTGCAAACTTCATACTGGGAACTCTTAACCTCAAATTCTTCGTGGATAACCATACCCGATCACCCACCTTGAGAGCAGGAACTGCTCGACGCTTCTTATCCGCAAACTTCTTGTACCTGAACGATGCCTTGAGCAGAGCTGATCGTACGCTCTTCCAGATATTGGCAAACTGATGCAAGGTGATATCCACTGCGGGAACAGAAGTTGCTGGAAGCGGTTGGAACTCAGGAACTTTAGGGTGGAATCCAAAGTTAGTGAAGAATGGTGTTGAAGCAGATGAAGAATGATACTGGTTGTTATGACAGAACTCGGCCCAGGGAAGTAATTGAACCCAGTCATCTTGAGAGGAGGACACATAGATGCGGAGGAAGGCCTCCAAGTCCTGATTCACCCTCTCGGTTTGACCATTGGTCTGAGGATGGTAAGCCGTGGAAAACTTTAGCTTGACTTGGAGGACTTGACATAAACTTCGCCAGAATTTGGCTGTGAATTGAACTCCTCGATCTGAGATAATTTCTTCAGGAAGACCGTGGAGTCGGAAGATCTCTTGTATGAATACTTGAGCCAACTTGGAAGCTGACGGAAGACCGGTGAGAGGAATGAAGTGTGCCATCTTGGTGAACCGGTCAACTACCACCCAGATGGTATTGAACTTGTTGCACATGGGTAAGTCTGTAATGAAATCCATCGACAAGTGGGTCCATGGTCGACGGGGAACGGATAGTGGAACCAGTTGCCCCGCAGGCGACTGGCGGGATACTTTATGTTGGGCACACTTTGGGCAAGATGCAATAAACTCCAAGACGTCCTTTTTCAGAGTTGGCCACCAATAGGACCTAGAGATAAACTCCAGGGTTTTTTGGATACCTGTATGTCCGGCAAAGCGGGAAGCATGGGCCCAATGCATGAGCTTCTTCCTTAGCATCGGCTTCACAAAACTTTTCCCTGATGGGGGCGTAGAGTCCATCCCTACCGTGGAGAATGCCAACGGATTTATAATAGGATGCTTGTCTGAAGACTCTGACTCATTTTCTTGCTCCCATGAGCGGGAAAGGGCATCGGCCTTGCGATTCTGAGAGCCCGGACAGAACTGGAGTTTAAAGTCGAACCTGGAAAAGAAAAGTGCCCATCTGGCCTGACGAGGGTTGAGACATTGTGCGCCCTTCAGGTATAAAAGGTTCTTGTGGTCTGTAAGTATGGTGATTGAATGAGAAGCTCCCTCCAACAGATACCTCTACTCTTCTAGAGCGAGCTTGATGGCTAGCAACTCCTGGTCGCCAATGGCATAGTTGCGCTCAGCTGGGGAGAACTTCCGGGAGAAGAAACTGCAAGGGTGTAAATGGCCATCTTCAGCCCTCTGAGATAACACCGCTCCTACTCCAACGGAGGAGGCATCCACCTCTAAGATGAAAGGAGAGTCGATGTCAGGCTGTTTCAGAACAGGCGCAGAGATGAACCTTTGTTTTAAAAGATGAAATGCTTGCATGGCTTCTTCAGACCACTTGGACGGGTTAGCACCCTTCTTAGTGAAAGCAGTAATAGGCGCCACAATGGTGGAAAAGTCTCGTATAAACTTTCGGTAATAGTTGGCGAACCCTAAGAACCTCTGGACCCCTTTGAGGGTTAAGGGTACCGGCCAATTTTGGATTGCTTGTAGTTTCTCAGGATCCATCTCTAGTCCGGAACCGGACACAATGTACCCTAGAAACGGAATGGACTTGACTTCAAAGACGCATTTTTCTAATTTGCAATAGAGATGATTGACACGGAGACGGGACAGAACCTCTTTAACCCAAAAACGATGTTCCTCTAAATCGTTGGCAAAAATGAGGATATCGTCTAGATAGACCACGACATGACGGTATAGAATGTCTCTGAAGATCTCATTGACAAAATGCTGGAAGACAGCTGGAGCATTGCTCAATCCGAAGGGCATGACGAGGTACTCATAATGTCCGTCACGGGTGTTAAAGGCGGTCTTCCACTCGTCACCCTCACGGATCCGGATGAGATTGTATGCACCTCGCAAGTCCAGCTTTGTAAAGATGGTAGCTCCGCTAACTCTGTCAAAGAGCTCAGTAATCAGAGGTAAAGGATAACGGTTCTTGATGGTAATGTCGTTCAAACCTCTGTAGTCGATGCACGGCCGCAGACCACCATCTTTCTTTTTTACAAAAAAGAAGCCTGCGCCGGCTGGAGAAGAAGAAGGTCGAATGAACCCCTTTGCTAGGTTCTCTTTAATATATTCCTCCATAGAATGCGTCTCAGGCAGAGACAACGGATAAGTTCGGCCTCGAGGTGGAACCTTCCCTGGAACGAGATCAATCGGACAGTCCCATTCTCTATGAGGAGGAAGGATATCAGCAGAAGCTTTACTGAACACATCCGTGAAATCTTGATATGGAGGAGGTGGAACATCAGACGACCTGGGGGAGGAAGAACAGACAGGCAATACTTTAAACAAACATGTCTCAGCACAGGAGGAACCCCATGCCAGGATTTGCGTAGTCGTCCAATCAATTGTAGGATTGTGAAGACGGAGCCATGGAAGGCCCAGGACCACAGGATGTGTGGCTCTTGGAATCACTAAAAAAGAAATAAGTTCGGAATGAAGAACTCCCACTCTCAGACGAACTGGTAGAGTCCTTAAAGAAATGACTGCATCAAAAATTTTGCTGCCATCCACGGCAGTTAAAGAAATGGACGAAGGAAGTCTCTCGGTGGGTAGGGACCACCGTTTAACATAGGCTTCGGTAATAAAGTTCCCAGCTGCTCCGGAATCAAGGAGGGCAATGACGTTCCGATAACGTTGAGCAACTTGAAGCGAGACTGGGAGATTACAATCTTGAGGAGATGGAGAGGAGATCATTACTCCTAGCCGGCCCTCTCCTTGGCGAGCTAGGATTTGGAGTTTCCCGGACGTTTGGGACAGGCATTAATGGTGTGAGACGGAGCTGCACAATAGAGACAGAGAAACTTGGAGAGACGTCTTCGGCGCTCAGCAGGAGTTAAACGGGAACGGCCAAGTTGCATGGGCTCATCTTTAGATGGTGACAGTTGACGAGGAGGAGGAGCAGAAGATTTTGGAGCAGATGATCTTCCACGCTCAGTTGCTCTCTCTCTGAAACGTAAATCAACTTTCGTGCAGAGTGAGATTAGCTCATCTAACTTAGAAGGTAAGTCTCTGGTAGCTAACTCATCTTTAATACGCTCAGATAAGCCATGCCAGAATGCAGCATACAGGGCCTCGTCGTTCCATGCCAGTTCGGATGCCAGGATCTGGAACTGTATCAGATATTGTCCTACAGTACGTGACCCCTGGCGTAAACGGAGAATCTCGGATGAAGCTGAGGTTACCCGGCCTGGCTCGTCGAAGATGCGCCTGAATGTTGACACGAAGGCAGTGTAGGAAGATAACAGGGTGTCGGACCTCTCCCATAACGGTGATGCCCAATCAAGGGCTGAGCCACTGAGAAGAGAAATAATGTAGGCAATTTTTGTACGGTCACTGGGAAAATTGCCAGGTTGTAGCTCAAACTGAATCTCACACTGGTTGAGAAATCCCCTGCAGAATCTTGGAGATCCGTCAAATTTTGCTGGCGTTGGAAGATGAAGACGTGGAGCAGAAATGGGTAAGGTGGGTGGGGTTATAGCTGGAGTCACTGTGGTTGACGCACCAGACGCGTCTGATCCACGGAGAGTTGTCTGAATCCCATCCAGCCGAGTAGAGAGATCCTGGAGACAGCGGATGATGTGGCCCTGTGCAGCCTCCTGATGTTCTAGTCGGGCTGCCAGTTCTTGCATCGGCCTGGCCGCTTGATCCTGGTCTCCGGCTGGATTCATTAGGTCAGTGCTTACTGTCACAACTGAGGGCCTGAGCTGACGGGAGGCAGCCTCAGTTGTAGGGGCTGAGATGTACCGGAACCTGGGAGGTTGTATCAGACCCCTGGACATGTAAGTAACATGAATAATAACTGCCCGAAGGCGTGACCACGACAACTTGGATAAAAGTCAATGATGTTTATTATGACAACTCCGCAACACAGCAGCAGTAAAAGAAAACGTAAAAGTCAGCAAAGAATAAATACAGTTCCTGGGTACTACAGGATGGCAGGAGCCACAGGGCACTGGTAGTGTGAGATAGTTCTTATGATCTTCTAGATGGAAAGTCCTTACCAGGCCCGACTGTAGCAATGGAGATAACCCAGGATTGTGCCAGCTGGTGTTCCAGGAAAAGCTGGGTTGCTGAAGATAAAACAGCTGCTGTGGATACTGGCTGGAACCAGACTGTTGTTAGCACGGAGTGGATACTGGCTGGAACCAGTTAAATAATAAATGAACTTGGGAGCGATGAAATATGAACTGAAATGTAGAACTTGAGAGCGGAGAAATAATAATACCGGTGGAGAGTGGTAAAGTGTAGAAAGGACACCGGCCCTTTAAGGGAAGCTGTACTCTGCTGGAAGCTGAGCTGGAAGCAGGTAATGTTGTAGCTGGAAACAGATGAATCCACAATGGATTGGAGAGTCAGGCTACACCGCAGGTGGAATGCTGGTGCGGGTCTCTATGGTGGAAGTCTTGAGACAGGAGCTGGAACCTGGAAGACAATCACAGGAGAGAGACAAAACAGGAACTAGGTTTGACAACCAAAGCACTGACGCCTTCCTTGCTCAGGCACAGTGTATTTATACCTGCAGCAAGGAAGGGATTGGCTAGGCAATTATGCAGATTAACAATACTGACAACAGATTGGAGGAAATGATCAGCTGACAGAATCCAAGATGGCTGCGCCCATGCAGACACTTGGAGGGAAGTTTGGTTTGTAATCCATGTGGTAATGAAAACAGTAATGGCGGCGCCGGCCACTGGAGACAGGAGACGCCAGGCTGACAAGTGCACATCCAACCACGCGGACACAGCGGAGGCCGCGGCTGACGTAATCGCCACTCTGACACTCTGCATGCAGAAGCTCAGGGACGGCGGCGGAGGCCGCGGGGAACGCCATGCCAGATGTAATAAGGCGTTACTGTGACAGCGTCTCAGAGAGACAGGAGAGGATGCAGGAATGTGAACATTAGGATAACAGATGGGATCTGGTCCTGGAGCGCTGAGCCAGCCTTAGGAGGCATCTGATGGGTAAGAAATGGCGTCCAGATACCCGGATCGTGACACCCACTCTCCCGGGTGTAGATCGTGTCTGCTGAGGAAGTCTGCTTCCCAGTTGTCCACTCCCGGAATGAACACTGCTGACAGTGCCCAGCGAAGAATCCTTGCAGCTTCTGCCATTGCTCTCCTGCTTCTTGTGCCGCCCTGTCTGTTTACGTGGGCGACTGCCGTGATGTTGTCCGACTGGATCAACACCGGCTGACCCTGAAGCAGGGGTTTTGCCAGGCTTAGAGCATTGTAAATCGCTCTTAGCTTCAGTATATTTATGTGAAGAGACATCTCCAGGCTTGACCATACTCCCTGGAAGTTTCTTCCCTGTGTGACCGCTCCCCAGCCTCTCAGACTGGCATCCGTGGTCACCAGGACCCAGTCCTGTATGCCGAATCTGCGGCCCTCTAACAGATGAGCACTCTGCAACCACCACAGAAGAGACACCCTTGTCCGTGGCGATAAGGTTATCCGCTGATGCATCTGCAGATGCGATCCGGACCATTTGTCCAGCAGATCCCACTGAAAAGTTCTTGCATGAAATCTGCCGAATGGAATCGCTTCGTAAGAAGCCACCATTTTTCCCAGGACCCTTGTGCAATGATGCACTGACACTTTTCCTGGTTTTAGGAGGTTCCTGACTAGCTCGGATAACTCCCTGGCTTTCTTCTCCGGGAGAAACACCTTTTTCTGGACTGTGTCCAGAATCATCCCTAGGAACAGCAGACGTGTCGTCGGAAACAGCTGCGGTTTTGGAATATTTAGAATCCACCCGTGCTGTCGTAGAACTACTTGAGATAGTGCTACTCCGACCTCCAACTGTTCTCTGGACCTTGCCCTTATCAGGAGATCGTCCATTTTCTTTGAAGATGAATCATCATTTCGGCCATTACCTTGGTAAGGACCCGGGGTGCCGTGGACAATCCAACCGGCAGCGTCTGAAACTGATAGTGACAGTTCTGTACCACGAACCTGAGGTACCCTTGGTGAGAAGGGCAAATTGGGACATGGAGGTAAGCATCTGTCCCGGGACACCATATAGTCCCCTTTTTCCTGGTTCGCTATCACTGCTCTGAGTGACTCCATCTTGATTTGAACCTTTTTATGTAAGTGTTCAAATATTTCAGATTTAGAATAGGTCTCACCGAGCCGTCTGGCTTCAGTACCACAATATAGTGTGGAATAATACCCCTTTCCTTGTTGTAGGAGGGGTACTTTGATTATCACCTGCTGGGAATACAGCTTGTGAATTGTTTCCACTACTGCCTCCCTGTCGGAGGGAGACGTTGGTAAAGCAGACTTCAGGAACCTGCGAGGGGGAGACGTCTCGAACTTCCAATCTGTACCCCTGGGATACTACTTGTAGGATCCAGGGGTCCACTTGCGAGTGAGCCCACTGCGTGCTGAAACTCTTGAGACGACCCCCCACCGCACCTGAGTCCGCTTGTACGGCCCCAGCGTCATGCTGAGGACTTGGCAGAAGCGATGGAGGGCTTCTGTTCCTGGGAATGGGCTGCCTGCTGCAGTCTTCTTCCCTTTCCTCTATCCCATGGCAGATATGACTGGTCTTTTGACCGCTTGCCCTTATGGGGACGAAAGGACTGAGGCTGAAAAGACGTTGTCTTTTTCTCCTTTATACGGCAATACTTCCATGTGCCGTTTGGAATCTGCATCACCTGACCACTGTCGTGTCCATAAACAACTTCTGGCAGATATGGACATCGCACTTACTCTTGATGCCAGAGTGCAAATATCCCTCTGTGCATCTCGCATATATAGAAATGCATCCTTTAAATGCTCTATAGTCAGTAAAATACTGTCCCTGTCAAGGGTATCAATATTTTCAGTCAGGGAATCCGACCAAGCCACCCCAGCGCTGCACATCCAGGCTGAGGCGATCGCTGGTCGCAGTATAACACCAGTATGTGTGTATATACTTTTTAGGATATTTTCCAGCCTCCTATCAGCTGGCTCCTTGAGGGCGGCCCTATCTGGAGACGGTACCGCCACTTGTTTTGATAAGCGTGTGAGCGCCTTATCGACCCTAAGGGGTGTTTCCCAACGCGCCCTAACTTCTGGCGGGAAAGGGTATACCGCCAATAATTTTCTATCGGGGGAAACCCACGCATCATCACACACTTCATTTAATTTATCTGATTCAGGAAAAACTACAGGTAGTTTTTTCACACTCCACAAAATACCCTTTTTTGTGGTACTTGTAGTATCAGAAATATGTAACACCTCCTTCATTGCCCTTAACAAGTAACGTGTGGCCCTAAAAGAAAAATACATTTGTTTCTTCACCGTCGACACTGGAGTCAGTGTCCGTGTCTGTGTCTGTGTCGACCGACTGAGGTAAAAAGACGTTTTAACGCCCCTGACGGTGTTTGAGACGCCTGGACAGGTACTAATTGGTTTGCCGGCCGTCTCATGTCGTCAACCGACCTTGCAGCGTGTTGACATTATCACGTAATTCCTTAAATAAGCCATCCATTCCGGTGTCGACTCCCTAGAGAGTGACATCACCATTACAGGCAATTGCTCCGCCTCCTCACCAACATCGTCCTCATACATGTCGACACACACGTACCGACACACAGCACACACACAGGGAATGCTCTGATAGAGGACAGGACCCCACTAGCCCTTTGGAGAGACAGAGGGAGAGTTTGCCAGCACACACCAAAACGCTATAATTATACAGGGACAACCTTTATATAAGTGTTTTTCCCTTATAGCATCTTAATATATATAATCATATCGCCAAATAAGTGCCCCCCCTCTCTGTTTTAACCCTGTTTCTGTAGTGCAGTGCAGGGGAGAGCCTGGGAGCCTTCCCACCAGCATTTCTGTGAGGGAAAATGGCGCTGTGTGCTGAGGAGAATAGGCCCCGCCCCCTTTTCGGCGGGCTTCTTCTCCCGTTTTTCTGAGACCTGGCAGGGGTTAAATACATCCATATAGCCCCAGGGGCTATATGTGATGTATCTTTTAGCCAGTATAGGTATTTCATTGCTGCCCAGGGCGCCCCCCACAGCGCCCTGCACCCTCAGTGACCGCTGGTGTGAAGTGTGTGACAACAATGGCGCACAGCTGCAGTGCTGTGCGCTACCTCATGAAGACTGAAAAGTCTTCTGCCGCCGGTTTCTGGACCTCTTCACTTTTCGGCATCTGCAAGGGGGTCGGCGGCGCGGCTCCGGGACCGGACTCCATGGCTGGGCCTGTGTTCGATCCCTCTGGAGCTAATGGTGTCCAGTAGCCTAAGAAGCCAATCCATCCTGCACGCAGGTGAGTTCACTTCTTCTCCCCTAAGTCCCTCGTTGCAGTGAGCCTGTTGCCAGCAGGACTCACTGTAAAATAAAAAACCTAAAAACTTTTTCTAAGCAGCTCTTTAGGAGAGCCACCTAGATTGCACCCTGCTCGGACGGGCACAAAAACCTAACTGAGGCTTGGAGGAGGGTCATAGGGGGAGGAGCCAGTGCACACCACCTGATCCTAAAGCTTTATTTTTGTGCCCTGTCTCCTGCGGAGCCGCTAATCCCCATGGTCCTGACGGAGTCCCCAGCATCCACTAGGACGTCAGAGAAAGAGTTATTACATCTATAATGTGGAGTTAAATATGCTTTCAAGCTTGACAGAAATTTCTTAACAATCAATTATTGCATTGGTGGCTATTGTGGAGTTAAAAGCTTGAAAGTGAATTTTGAACAAAAGGTGCAGCATTGTATCGCTGTCATTTTTCACATAACATACAACACTAAAGTGTTCTTTTGTCTATTTGTTGCTAATAGACAGGTTATAAAGTATGGGCAATATGCTCTGTCCCTTCTAAAAATTCTTCAGTAGCGCCAGAGTCAGCAGCAGCGCCCACTGGGGGTCATTCCGAGTTGATCGCTTGCTAGCTACTTTTAGCAGCCGTGCAAACGTATAGTCGCCGCCCACGGGGGAGTGTATTTTCACTTTGCAAGTGTGCGAATGCCTGTGCAGCCGAGCCCTACAAATACATTTTGTGCAGTTTCTGAGTAGATCTGAACTTACTCAGCCGCTGCGATCACTTCAGTATTTTTGGTGCCGGAATTGACGTCAGACACCCGCCCAGCAAATGCCCGGACACGCCTGCATTTTTCCAAACACTCCCAGAAAATGGTCAGTTGCCACTCATAAATGCCTTCTTCCTATCAATCTCCTTGCGATCGGCTGTGCGAATGGATTCTTTGTTAAATCCATCACCCAGCAACAATCCGCTTTGTACCCGTATGACGCGCCTGCGCATTGCGGTGCATATGCATGCGCAGTAGATACCTGATCGCTGCGCTGCGAAAATCGGCAGCGAGCAATCAACTCGGAATGACCCCCACTGTACACACTGTACCCTGCAGATACACTACTGCTCTCTCACATGCCCCCATATTCACTGACCAATCACAGTGGCACCAGCTGCGAGAGGTCCACACTGTACACAGGAACAAGCCCACCAGAGGTCACCGCACAGTGCCAGCATGGTGAGAAGGAGTTGAACACTGACATAAATCTATCACCTCCACACTTTTTCATCTAAGAGGGTGTGTGTGTGTGTGTGTGTATGTGTGTGTGTGTGTGTGGGCGGGGGGGGGGGGGTGTCAGGAGTTTTGCCTAGGGTGCCATATGATCTTGCACCGGCCCTGTGCGGAGCGCTGACAGCCGAACCTGCAGTGGGAGGCCGGGCAGCGCGCCGCAATCACAGAGAGGGACTTGAGAGGATTTGTGCAGCCCAGCTTCCCGGCAGGGCTACGAAAGAGGTCCGCAGCTACTATAGCAGCTTAGCCCCCACAACGGACAAATGGTGTGTGTAAGTATGCTGTGTGCCCTCTGCAAGTGTAATATTTGTGTATGCTGTGTGTGTATATAACTATGCTATGTGTAATGTACTGTATGCTATGTATGTATATGTGTGTGTCTGTGTGTATGTATGTGTGTGTATGTATGTATGTATGTATGTGAGCGTAAGTATGTTATGTGCATGTATGCTATGTGTGTGTGTATGTATGCCCTGTGGGTAATTTTAAGTATTATGTGTATGTATGTATGCTATGTGCATTAATGCAAGTATGCTGTGCAGGGCCGTAACTAGGTGTGTGCGAGAGGGGCCTCGCACACAGCGCAGAGCCCTGGGGAGCGCACAGTCACAGCCCTGTTTAACACTGTACGGAGCATCAGAGCTCTGTACAGCTCCATTGCCCAGCCGCAGCCCGCCCCAGCACAGCAAGCCGCCTCAGCTCCACTGTACGGACTCCGTACAGTGGAGCTGAGGCGGCTTGCGGCTGGGGCATGTTGGCGGGTCCTCCCCTGCTCCCATAATCCGTACTATGGAGCATGGGAGCGGGGAGGACCCGCCAACATGCCCCAGCCGCAAGCCTCAGCTCCACTGTACGGACCTACAGAGCGGGGAGGACCCGCCAACATGCCCCAGCTGCAAGCCGCCTCAGCTCCACTGTACGGAGCTTCAGAGCGGGGAGGACCCGCCAACATGACCCAGCCGCAGGCGCCGCTCAGCTCCATTGCCCAGCCGCAGCCCGCCCCAGCACAGCACAGCAGTACCAGCCAGTGTCACAGAGGACAGTGGGGAGAGATGGTAAGTGTCTGTCTGTCTGTGTCTCTCTCTCTCTCTATCGACGCTGTCTGCCGTAATGTGTAAAAAGGGGGACTGGCTGCCGTAATGTGTAAAAAGGGGACGCTGTCTGCCGTAATGTGTAAAAAGGGGGACACTGTATTCCGTAATGTGTAAAAAGGGGGGCGCTGTCTTCCGTAATGTGTAAAAAGGGGACGCTGTCTGCCGTAATGTGTAAAAAGTGGGACGCTGTATTCCGTAATGTGTAAAAAGGGGGACGCTGTCTGCAGTAATGTGTAAAAAGGGGACGCTGTCTGCCGTAATGTGTAAAAAGGGGGACGCTGTCTGCCGTAATGTGTAAAAAGGGGACGCTGTCTGCCGTAATGTGTAAAAAGGGAGACTGTCTGCCGTAATGTGTAAAAAGGGGACGCTGACTGCCGTAATGTGTAAAAGGGGCTCTACCTGGTGTAGTGGCGATTAAAGAAGGAGAGTATAGGCCCTCTAAAAGACAAGTTGGGAGTCTTAAGCAAAAATGATAATGACATAGCGGACACACTAAATAAGTTTTTTTCAACAGTATTTACTAGAGAGGACCCAATTCAGGGACTAACACATAATCTCAATAATGAGAATATCCCACTGATAGGTACTTATTTAAGCGAGGAAGTAGTCTGTGACTGATTAAAACATTTAAAGATTAATAAGTCACCAGGTCCCGATGGTATTCACCCAAGGGTTCTAATGGAGCTTCAGTCGGAACTTGCAAAACCGCTATTTTTGATCTTTAAGGATTCAGTTATATCAGGTATGGTTCCCAAAGACTGGCGTATAGCGGAAGTAGTGCCTATATTCAAAAAGGGAAGTAAAGCTGAACCAGGTAATTATAGACCAGTTAGTCTTACATCTATAGTGGGGAAAGTATTGGAAGGTATTCTAAGAGATAGTATTCAGAAGTTCCTTGAAGTCAATAAGGTCATTAAAAGGAATCAACATGGGTTTATGAAGGACAGATCCTGTCAAACCAACTTACTTGGCTTTTATGAAACAGTAAGCGCAAACCTAGATCAGGGTAAAGAGGTGGATGTAATCTTTTTAGATTTTGCCAAAGCATTCGACACTGTACCACACATGAGACTTATCTACAAGCTACAAGAAACATGGCTAGGAAGCACAATATGCACTTGGGTCAAAAACTGGTTAGATAATAGGGAGCAGCGCATTGTGGTTAATGGATCTTTTTCAAATTGGACTGAAGTGCTAAGTGGTGTGCCGCAAGGCTCAGTATTAGGACCGCTATTGTTCAATATTTTCATTAATGACCTAACAGAAGGTCTAGAGAGCATGGTGTCAATTTTTGCAGATGATACCAAATTGTGTAAAGTTATAAATGCGGAGGGGGATGCTGAGTTGCTTCAGAATGACTTAGTTAAATTAGAAGCTTGGGCAGCGAAATGGAGAATGCGGTTCAATACAGACAAGTGTAAGGTAATGCACTGTGGTAACAAGAACAAAAATAACACCTACCTACTAAATGGGGTAAAATTAGGGGATTCTGTACTGGAAAAGGACTTAGGTGTCCTCATAGATAGCAAACTAAGCAGCGGTACCCAAAGTAGGACTGCAGCAAAGAAGGCTAATAAGATATTAGCATGCATAAAACAGGGAATTGATGCTAGGGACGAGAGTATTATACTCCCGTTATATAAATCACTTGTGAGGCCACACCTTGAATACTGTGTGCAATTCTGGGCACCATACTACAAAAAGGATATCCTGGAGCTAGAAAAGGTTCAGAGGCGGGCGACCAAACTAATTAAGGGTATGGAGACGCTGGAATACGAGGAAAGGCTTGCACGACTAGGCATGTTTACACTGGAAAAGAGGAGATTAAGAGGGGACATGATCAACATCTACAAATATATAAGGGGACAATATACAGATCTTGCGCAGGACCTGTTTTTGGTTAGATCAACACAGAGAACTCGTGGACACTCGCTCAGGTTAGAGGAGAGGAGATTCCGCACAATACGGCGTAAAGGCTTTTTTACGGTAAGGACGATACGTGTTTGGAATTCCCTGCCTGAGGGAGTTGTAATGGCCGACTCAGTCAACACCTTTAAGAATGGGTTAGATAAATTCCTAATGGATAAGGATATCCAGGGTTACGGGGCATAGTCACGCACTATGGTTATTATAAAAAAGAGGGGTAAAACGTAACGGCAGTCATCAACATCAGTCAAAATTTTATATAAAATAATCCTTCATAGCAGACCACAAATAGGTTGACCCCGATGGACAATTGTCTTTTTTCAACCTTAGATACTATGTTACTATGTTACCTGCTAATACGGGATGCTACAATGAGTGTGAGTGTGTGTGTGTGTGGGGGGGGGGGGGGCTGATATATAATGCAGGCCAGGCACCCATACCTTATAATACTTATTATTACACCCAATCAAATTAGTGTTGACTGCATTATATATGAGTGCCCCCCCCCCCCCCACTTACTGATTGTAGCAGGTTAGCAGGTACCACATTCCTTATATTACTCATTACTGCACCCCTCAGTCAGTGTGACTGTATTGATTATATATCAGTGCCCCACTGATTGTAGCAGACATCTCCCATACACGGTAGTACTTAAAATAGAGTATTATAGCATATTGATATATCAGGGGAATGTTATATAACATTAAAAAAATACTGTAATAAAGTACACTGGAAGAACTCGTGTTTTTTCTGTGCTCATCCTGGCTCCTCTCTCTAAGCATCTGACGTCATACACACATGTGTTATGACTGGTCAACCCGCACAGTACTGCAGGACTGGGAACACAGGCATGCGCTGGAGCCGGCACCCAACAGCTGTCTAATCACTGACAGCCTGCCGGGAGTATTCAGAGTCAGGCAGCCCAGCTCTCGGACAATTTAGGAGAAGCTCGTGGTCTGCCGAAAGAATGCCCTTTATACAGCCTTGTTGGCTGGCCCCCTGGGACCAACGGGGCCCTAAGCAGCCGCTTTGGTTGCCTTGTGGTAAATCCTCTACTGGATGGGACACAAGTGAACAATGAAGAGGAAGGTAGGCTAGACTGAAGTTGCACGCTTTGACAGAGCACTTAACAGTTTTTGCAGTAGTTTGGGGAAAGAGTCTGGTCAGATGAGGCAGAGAGTTCCATAGGTAGGGAGCAACTCTCTCTGGCTGCATCCAATGTATTTAGGCAACAGATACACTTTAAAAGGCATTTCTTTTTGTAGAATTTAAAGAACGACGGACAGATTGATTGATTCTTTGTTTTATTGATTAATTGACTGTTTGAGAGGATTTTAACCAGCACTTTGATAGCAATAGGCTGCTGTCCTCTGGTGTACAGCATAAAGTGCCAAAAGTAAACCCAAACCAAATTAATTTTGACACTGAAAATATAATACCTGAAGCTGAATAATAATTCAACTAGGCTGTCATTATCTCCGCAGATTCTAATGTATTGCAGACATGATAAGCCTCTGTGATCAATACTGTCCCTGCAAGAGGTCAAATACTGAACAAGAATAGAACCTGGGCTGCCATCAGAAATTGTGGGGCCCGGACCTGACAAAATAAACAGGGCCCCTCCCTCCCATAAAAAATTATTCTGCCACACCGTTCCACCCCTATGTGATGTCATACATTGTGATGTTACGTATAGGTACAGTGTTGCAGACCTACAGGAATGGTTTACAAAGGTCTGATGCAAAGATACAGTAAGGCTTGTTTTAAGAAGTCCTCCTTGCTTATCAGACTGATGTTGATTGACGGACTGGTGCAGCTCTATTGGCGGTAGGAGCCAGGGGTGGGCCTCCCTTTCTGTATGGGCCCCCCCTGATGGCTGCCCTGAATAGAACACACGGGTTTATCTGTAGAATAATGGCGTGTGCATAGTGAATAGACAAGCTTCCTAAACTGAAGTCTTCCTGGTGTCAATGAAGGGCCGATCTTCCATTCTCCAGGTGTCTTTGCTGCCTGGTTCATAGTAAATCAAATAAGAATAGCTACATCAAGAAGTTAATGTGTAAGCTACAAATATAGCAATATCTTCCACAGTGAGATCACTGTATCATTACATAGTAAAGCGAACGACCATAAAATAATGGATGGAAGCTCTACAGAAGAATTTACGCAGCCTATAGATTCACTTATAGAAGGATCACCGTAACCTTGCTGGAATTACCAACTTTGTTTTCATGAATGTACTTGGAGCAATCCTGTACAATGCTGTTCCATCCCACTGCAATGAGGCCACACCCACCGAGGAAGTGGACACTCCCAGTATGATATGACCACACCTCCAGCTGACTTGGCCAGTCACTATGTTGGGAGGTACGGTATGCTGTTAAGTGAATTTTCTATGTCACTGTGGGCCTTAACGTGTGCACACTTGTTACTCCTGACACAGACCTGGTGCAAATGTTGATGATGTACACCTGCACGCATCTGGAGATACATACGACTGAACAGATAGACATTAGTGAGCTTTATCTTGCATTCACCTTTACCTGATTGGAGCACAAACGCGTCCAACACTACATGAGCCCCAGTGTGAGTGAGTGTGTCTGGAGATACTTGCTATGATGAAACATGGCGCAATGAGAGTATATAGCATTCAGTTGGCACAGAACGTGAGACATGTAGCCAGGGCAGTCTGCCAGCTCTAACGGTGGTGAGTACCAAGGGACAAGTGTTTACTTAGAAGGCTTTATAAATAAAATACACTTATTAATAATAATAATAATAATAATAATAATAATTATTATTATTATTATATTTATATAGAACTTTTCTCCACTTGAAAGAAATTAGCACATGATCCGTGGCACATAAAAAATGAAACGGAAAATAGGACGCCATGAAATCAATGGTCTAAAACTCTAAATGAACCCAAAGTTGTGACAATATTCAGAGCCAAAATATATTTTACTAGGTGATTCATCGTGCCCTATGGGCGCTCTTCACACCGTCGTAAGGGGCTACGCCCCCTTTACCCTTGCACGCCCTTGTGGCATGCAATATTTCTATTATATGGAGTATTA
The DNA here is from genome assembly GCF_028390025.1 of Pseudophryne corroboree. Classification (NCBI taxonomy): domain Eukaryota; kingdom Metazoa; phylum Chordata; class Amphibia; order Anura; family Myobatrachidae; genus Pseudophryne; species Pseudophryne corroboree. The sequence continues at coordinate 794,112,001 of NC_086449.1, read as the reverse complement.
CCTCCAATCATAATTGTGTGAGTGGTTAAATATTGCACGTACAAAGGGCGTGCGATGGTTAAGGGGTCGAAGCCCCTTGCAACGGTGTGAACAGCGCACGCAGGGCCTGATGAATCACCTAATAGGTGCTGTGGTTGGGGGAGTGACGTGGGTGGGGGCCCGGAACTGCCGCAGGTGGGGGAGGAGCGGTTGCGGGAAGGGGTGCGCGGGTTGGGCTGGTGTGGCGTGTAGGGGAGGGGCAGGTGCGGGGGTGCTGCGGGTGTTGGAGAGAGTCTGGAGCCACCGCGGGTGCTGGAGGGGGTGTGTGGGGGTGCCGCAGATGGGTCCCGGAGGTACTGCGAGTGGGGAAGGAGCGGGTAATGCTTCTCCTCCTGGAAGCAGCTAAGCTGCTGTCCTTCCTTTGGCAGTGGCTCTCCCGGAGACTCGCACAGCAGCCAAGCAGCCAGTCACTATTGTTAGCGCCGGTGTCCCAACGCGCCACATTACAGGGAAGAAGATGCACTCAATAAACTACAGCTCCCAGCAGCCCTAAGGGCCGGAATGCTCCTGTGCTAAGGGCTGCTGGGAACTGTAGTTTATTTAGTGCGTCTACTTCCCTGTAATGTGGTGCATTGGGACACCGGCGCTAACAATAGTGGCTGGATGGCAGAACTGACTGACTCGCTAAATCAATGTAAAAGGTGAGAGTGCTGTGCAGTGTCAGTGACACTGCACACCCACTGCACTGCACAGCACTATCACCTTTTACATTGATTCAGCGTCCAGACATTATCCTCCGCGATATCACCCACTCTATCTGTTACATTAGCCATCTCGGGGCTTCCAGGCGGCAGCCCAGGTGCTGTGTTGCGGAGTCAGGGCCTCTGGGGATCTGGGCGTGGCTGTGGCGGGAAGGCACTTCTGTGACATCACACGCAGAGGAGGCTCCGGGGCTCAGAGAGTATGCGGCGCAGGGACGGCTATGAAAGCCTTCCGCTGTGCCGCTTTCATACACATGTATGCCGGTGGCCGCAGCAGCTTTTGCTACACCTGCGCTGCGGCTAGGGAGTGGGGACTGTTGATGCCGGAGGGGGCAGGTGGACTGGCAGCAGGACATAGGACGCTGCAGTAAAAGGATTTCCCCCCCCCCTATCTACAGCGCATATACACACATACATATACATATCTACACGTATATATACCATATATACACCTATATATATATATATATATACACACACACACACATACAGTACACGTATATATACGCATGTATATATATCATATGTGTGTGTGTGTGTTTATATGTATTTATATACATGTGTATATATGTATGCACATGGATATATATGTACTATAATTAAAATAAAGTAAACTTTTATTAAGCACTTACAAGTGCCACCAGGAAGACAGTAGGCTGCAGAGGATGCTAGGCAGCCATTAATAATACTCATGCAGCAAAAAAAAAAAAACCTTTTTTTGGGTGGATGGGGCGTTTCTGGGTGCTCGGAAACCCCCCCTGCGTGCACCACTGAATATGGGTGCAGGTGGTCCGGATGAAACAGGCGTCCTCTCTGCATACGCATGACTTAGAACAGGACACAACGCTGGCTACACGTCCACGTCACTTCCACTCTTTTCTATGCATATGCACAGTTGCCACCAACGGTGGTGCAAGTAAGGTGGCATGGGCCTGTATGGTGTAGCATTAATTAGTAGCCGGCACCATATCCACTACTATGCTGTTACACTGATTGTTGCACCCTTAGACGCCATCATCAATCGCACCATCGAAACTTGCAACGGTCTTATGGCGAGTGCAGTTTGTCCATCTGACCTCAACTGTGCGTTTCTGAGTGCAGCCGCTTGCACCAATGTTCCTGTGACACGGCCATAGCACGCCCACTGAATGTACCATTGATGCATGCACTATTAGCTACCTCACAGGAACACCCATCATTTTTCCAAAATAGTTCTAATACCGACTCCGCAGGATAGATATATGAAGCAGTGAATAAACTGGAAAAGTGAGCCAGTGGAGAAGTTGTCCATGGCAACCAATCAGCTGCTACTAATGTGGCATTGTGCAGTACACTAAGCCCTCGGCCCTGCCAGGTTTCTTTCCATGTTTATCATGAGAAATCTCTGTACTGGGGGCCTGCTTCAGAGTTGTACGCAAACCTGATTTTTCACAGTTAAGGGATCATCAGCAATCTCACTGCACATGTTCCGTGACGGACGTTGCAGAGAGGATTTATTCGTAAAGTGACTGACAGATGGGGTATGTTTGGGAGCGGTTACGGGGAGCGGTGGTAAAAACAAAGGCATGCAGTGACCATTTTTCGGGCGTGTCTCAGCCTACATCTGTGATCCCATAAGCAACTGCAATGGTTTTGGTGTCTTACTTACGTCCGCCATGCTGCTCGACAATAGGGCAACTCGGAAGTCCGATAGTTGACTAATCTGCGAGTGGCGCTGCATCTTTCTAGGACTCACAAAGCCGCTGGTCGCCATCTTAATACAAATCCCCGCAGCTGAGACATTTCTATATTTTCGCACAGTAGCTGTGTACATCTCTGTATCAGGTCTGGTATGTGGATACCCCTACATGTCTATCCATATAGATAATGTAATGTTTAGCTGCTATAGTAACACCGTCCCCCTCTTTTCCCTTCTTTTACTCTTATGTTTCCCTTTTATTTGTTGTCATTTGAATGACATAGCAAAACTGTATGAACAGTATGGAGTTAAAAAAAATAAAAAAAAATCTGTCTTTCAGGTCACCTTCACTAATGATCATTGGCAGAACATCAAACTGCCTGATTGTGAGAGCCAAGGTTAAGTACAACATTACATTGTCCGACACATTACGCAAGCCTGATCCTTTTACTATTAAAACGGTTTAATGTAAAATCCGACTCCAGAGGTGGAACTGCAGCACAGTCCAAAATTCAAATAGTGGAGCTACACCAACTGTCACTCCAAACACTGCCACACATCACTGGTCGGGACTCACTGGCAGTTGGTGAGTGTCCCCTATTTTAATTTTGGACTGTGCTGCACCCCCACCTCTGCAACTGTCACTGGTGAAATCCTTTTCTTTAAACCAGGGCTGTAACGAGAGGAGTGTGACTGGTGGCACCGCCAGTGGCGTATGTATAATGGTGGCAGTATGTGTGGTGCCCACACAGCACATTCTGCACCTATTTTTTCAATACTCAACCCTCTGGAGCCCCGCGTCAGCAGCTCTACACAAATCATTGGGAAATTGGCACGGTGGTCATTTTCCTGGTGTTTCGATCATGCGCAGTAGGAAAATCACCAGGAAAATGGCCACCGTGCCATTTTCCTGGAGACCTGTGCATGCGCACTGGTCTCGGGCACTGGTCTAGGGTCTACTAGTGACCCTAGTGCTCAGAGTCTGCTGCCCTGCTAGATAGAGGACGGGACCCTAATAGAGACTGCATACAGGCCCCCCTTCTCTATTACTATAACCCTGGACATCGCCCAGTTTTCATATCCAAGGGGGAATACAGTCACTGCCCTGATGCACCCTTTTCCAGATTGGAGAGGAATCCAACTGCATAGAAAGGAGCAGGACATATCCTTAGAAAGCTGAGGGCACCCATCTTCCTGCCCCTCGTGGTTGTTCTGTGACATAATATGCCCCCATCTTCTCTGCACTCCTCTTCTGACCAGTGTTCTGACCGGCTAAATACTTTTGCAGCCCAGCTCTCCTGTGCTTTCATGGAAAATCAGGACAATTAACAGCGTGTTACAATAGAGACTGGACCCTACACAGGACTAGGATTATAAATATCAGATGCACCTTAACTGAGACACAGCAATTGACACCAGATCCTATAATTGACAGCGTATTTGATGGACAGTCACAGAGGTCTTTCCTCTAACTCAGAAAATGGATTGTTAAAATTCCAAGGGAAGGTTACAGAGAAAAGTATTGGCATTGTGGATATACACTACAAGGCATACAGACAGTTAATACATATGGGCCCTCATTCCGAGTTGATCGCTCGCAAGGCGATTTTAGCAGAGTTACACACGCTAAGCCGCCGCCTACTGGGAGTGAATCTTAGCTTCTTAAAATTGCGACCGATGTATTCGCAATATTGCGATTACAAACTACTTAGCAGTTTCAGAGTAGCTTCAGACTTACTCGGCATCTGCGATCAGTTCAGTGCTTGTCGTTCCTGGTTTGACGTCATAAACACACCCAGCGTTCGCCCAGACACTCCTCCGTTTCTCCGGCCACTCCTGCGTTTTTTCCGGAAACGGTAGCGTTTTTAACCACACGCCCCTGAAACGCCGTGTTTCCGCCCAGTAACACCCATTTCCTGTCAATCACATTACGATCGCCGGAGCGAAGAAAAAGCCGTGAGTAAAAATACTATCTTCATTGTTAAATTACTTGGCGCAGTCGCAGTGCGAATATTGCGCATGCGTACTAAGCGGAATTTTACTGCGATGCGATGAAATATACCGAGCGAACGACTCGGAATGAGGGCCATGGTGTTTCTTGCTAATTAAGTATAGATCAGCAGAACAAATTGTAGTCAGTACCATTCTAAAACAATACCCTCTTCTTATCTGTCTCATACACACTTCAGCTTAAGAATGAGACCTAATAAGTGTAATTATCGTCAAGTAGCTTTCATGTTTGCATTACAGAATTGGAGATCCAACTCTAGGGGGGGAAATTCAAATGTTTGAAAAGTCGGTTGGGTGTCTGTTTTGTCCTGTCTATAAGATAGGAAAATACAGACGCCCAATTGACTTTTCAAACAATTGAATATCCCCCTAGGAGTCCAGAGTGTTTCAACAGTTTTATTGAAGCGCTATTCACCGTTTCCTATGTGCTCATTTTTCTGGCAGAAACGAGAGTGAAAAGTAGTAATCAATGGAGAGAGTCTCCGTAGTGTGTGTGTGTGGGGGGAGGGGGACAAGGCAAGATTGTATAAGTATAGGTTGTCCATAAATGGGCAATGACTTTTAATCAAACGTCTTGGCCAATGAAGTTTTAACTATGATGATCCTGATGAAGCATTCATTAACTGATACACTGGATTTAAAGCTTTGTTATGAAACCTGAGATGCTTGAAATGTTCTTATTGATTCGCCATGTACTACTTCCAAGACCAAGATGCTGGAACATGATAACCCAACATGACTGCTTGTTATACACTAGCACATATTATATTTTGTACTGTTTATTACCTGTTTGTTTGCCTTTAATACAGCTCTAAGAGTTGCTATTTGCTCCCGTTTGGTGCTCAGCAGAGACTTCAGCTTGAGAATTTCCTCCATTAAGGCTTCCTTGTCTTTGTCGATCATGGGCACCAGTTCCCTAGCTGCTGCCCGCTGACGTGACAGCTGCAGTGACCTGTCCACGGCCTTCTGCAAGTGCTTGATTTGATCCCTGATTATGGCATTGAGGTTGTAAATGTTCATTGGCTCTTTGCGAATATCGCTAGTGTCGGATACAGGGGAGGATGGGGGGGCAGTGATGACGGGGGACACAGTAGCGGACTTTTGAGGTGTTGGCTCTTTACTGGACTCTATTCTATCTTTTGGTACCGGCTCACAGGGACTTCTTGCCTCGACGGGGGAAGCTATACCCCTCCTTGCCAGTCTAGGCGATAGAAGTCCTCTGGGGTCATCGGGACCTTTCAAAATTCCACTACGAGTAACTTTACTTTGCCTATAGTAGTCCAACATAACTCTATTTGGTGTTTCATTGTTACATAGACACACGTGATGGTAAAGTTGAGCCAACTCTTCGCTAAAAGTCACTAGCTCATCCTGAGCGGTATTAAGGGTATTATGAGTTTCATTCGCCATAGCAGTCATCATCTGCAGCTGTTTATCCATGAGCGTCAGCTTTTCGCAGCTCTCCTTACTGGCCCTCTCTAGACCGGTTACTTGTTGGTCGTATGTCTGGATCCTTGAGTCCAGCTTCAACTTCTCCTCTGTGTAGCTCTCTATGTGTTTATTGTATTTTTCTTTTAAGGCTTTGATCTCAGCTTTTAGTTCTATTACTTCGGTAACGGCTACTTTGTATTTGCATTCCAAGATCTCCAGCCCGTTGATATCAACCTCATAATCATGATTCTCATCCCCAGAGACCTTAAGTTTATCAAACTCCAGCTCCCTGCTGCTTTGAAGCCTCCTCATTGCGTTCACATGCTCTGTAAGTCTATGGACCCGTTCGTGTTGCTCGGTTAAGGCCCCCTTTGTATGCTCTAGTTGGGTCTGAGACTCTTGAAGGTTGGTCAGCAAGATAGCTTTTTCCCGTTCCACCTACAGACAAAACAATAGATAAGTTGCAATGAAATCAATAATTTATAGCACAGGGTGGAAGTCACAAAACTACTGCATATGTTTTATCACAAGGTTTTAAAAAATGTTTAACTTTACAAAAAATTCACAAAAAATGAATGGATGTACTTCCGACATGAAAGTTAGCTTAGAAATATATTGAATAAAAGTCAGGATCGGAAAAATTAACATACTATTTAAATCACAAATGAACAGACTTTACTCCCTTTGTTAAAAGTGCTTCTTTAAATATTATTATATGGATCTTATATGTTATATTATTATTATCCTTTATTTATATGGTGCCACAAGGATTCTGCAGCGCATAACAAAGTACATAAACAAATGAGCAAAACAAGAAAACAGTGACTTACAATACAAGAAAATGTAGCACAAGTACATAGTATATAAACATTGCTGTATCAGCCGACATGACACTGTAATAAGCTTCAGGTTGGCAGAGACTGAGGGTTAGGTGCCATTGTAGGGAGTATGGAGTAGAAGATAGTCTAAGTAAGAGAAGGAAAATTACATGAGGGAAGAGGGCCCTGCTTGTGAGAGGTTACATTCTAAAGGGGAGGGGCAGACTGACAGGGGTGACACAGATTGGGTGGACAGTGAGTGTGGAACAGAGGGTTAGGATGAGAGATGGCTGGGTTTGAGGAAAATATTAGCCTTGAGAGCCCGTTTGAAGTCTTATAGAAAGGTGGAGAGTCTGATAAGGAGAGGTAGAGAAATCCACAGGTAGGGAGCACCAGGGCCAAAAATCTTGGAGGTAGGAGTGGGAGGAGGTAATCAGTTGGGAGGAGAGGCAGCGTGCTTTTGAGGAGTGAAGAGGACGGGTGGGACTGTAAAGGGAGATAAGGTCAGAGAGGAGTGGGTGAGGGCTTTGTAATGCCGCTTTCAGATCGCAAATGCTGGATCCCACCCGGTAAGAGAAACGTGTCCTTACCGGGTAGGATCCAGCATTTGCTCTTCTCTGCTGGCTTTCCGACCCGGCAATATACCGGGTCGGTTGCCATAGCAGCGGGGGGCGCAGCAGCAGCAGGGGTGGGGGTGGAGGCGGCGCTGGGAGATAAGCTCATCTCCTACGCCGCCTCTCCCTATGCTGTGAATGGGGGCCGTGTCGCATCGACGCTGCTCCCATTCACACTGCACCTGACCCGGTATTCAACCCGGTAATAACCCTTCTTTTTAACCGGGTTGAATTACCGGGTCAGGCGACCCGTTAATTCGGCAAAAGCGCTTTCACATCGCACACTGACCCGTTTCGACACGGCAATATGCCGTATCGATACCGGGTTATTTGTGCGATGTGAAAGGGGTATAAGTGAGTGTGAGAAACTTGAATTGGATTCTGAAGGCAAAGGGGAGCCAGTGCAGGGTTTGTAAGAGAGGGGAAGTGGATGTAGTATGTTTGGTGAGGAAGATGAGCCGGGCAGCACCATTGAGTATAGATTGAAGTGGAGACAGGGCGGTAGTCAGGGAGGCCAGATAGGTGGAGATTACAGTAGTCTAATCAGGAGATGACCAGTGATTGGATGTGGGTCTTAGTAGCATCCATGGAGAGAAAGAGTCCGATGCTGGAAATAATTTTGAGATGGAAACGGCAGGATGTTTTAATTTACCAATTAACCAAAAATACTTCTTTATTATTATAGAAATGTAAAAAAAGAGTTGTCTTGGTGATGTCACTTCCTGCCAATTACACACAGAAGAGGCAGCCATTTTGTGGGCACAATCAACATTAATAAAAAAAAAATTGATGAGGCATATTTATTCAATATCAGTAAGTGACATCACAGACAGTGGAGGCAGACACTTATGTTGGCTGGACCCAGGGCCATAACTACGTGGGTGCCAGGTGTGTCTGGCACACAGCGCAGTCGCCCTGAGGACACAACTTCCCGCATTCCCTAAAGTCAGCGGTATTGTAATGAGTCAAACTGACTCATTACAAGCCGCCTGTGTGTGCCGGAACGAGGAGAGGGCAGCGTCGGGGGCAGGTGAGAAGGAAGAGAAGGTAGGGGGAGGAGGGAGCCGCAGCAGCGCACTGTAATTGGTGGCGGCGCCGCTGCAGCTGTCCCTCTCCTTCCACATTGGCTGGCCGCCGCTGCTGTGAATGCTGGGATGCGCTTCTCTCAACCCAGCATTCACAGCGGCGGCGGCCAGCCAGTGTGGAAGGAGAGGGACAGCTGCATACGGCGGCGCCACCAATTACAGTGCCCTGCTGCGGCTCCCTCCTCCCCCTCCCTCCTCCTCCTTCCCTGCCTACCTAGGATATGCCAGCAGCTGCTGCACCGAGGAGCCTGACTGCCTGAGCCAGCGGAGAGACAGTAAGTATCATCTATTCTGACTGTCTGTCTGTCTATCTATCTATCTATCTATCTATCTATCTATCTATCTATCTATCTATCCTGTCTGTCTGCCTTAATGTGTAAAAAATGGGGACTGTCTGCCGTAATGTGTAAAAAGGGGATGCTGTCTGCCGTAATGTGTAATAAGGGGACGCTGTCTGCCGTAATGTGTAAAAAGGGGATGCTGCCTGCCATAATGTGTAAAAAGGGGGACTGTCTACCGTAATGTGTAAAAAGGGGACGCTGTCTGCTGTAATGTGTAAAAACAGGATGCTGTATGCCGTAATGTGTGAAAAGGGGGACTGTCTGCCGTAATGTGTGTTTCTTGCACACAGCGCTAAAATGTCTAGTTAAGGCACTGGCTGGACCAAAGTTCATGAGAGTGGGAACTATGAATTCACTGGTACTAGCGTACCCATCAACTACACACAGTTGTGGTAGACACTGGTGGCTGTACCAATACTGGCAAAGCAGTCTGTCAATTCATGATCATATGCAGAACAAGGATAAATACTGTCACTGCACCTGAAATAAACAGTAAGAAATGCCACTCAGCATACAGAACAAGAGATGCACTGGTTACAGTTACACTATCCATATATGAGGAATGAGTACAAAAGCTTTCAATTGCATTGTTACTGTATACAGAATACGATGACAGGTACTATGAAACTGTATGCTAATATCCCTACTGCGCCTCACTAGACTCTGACACAACCTTCAATCATACCGTACTTACCTACTCTCATAGAGCGCATCACCCCTACTGGCACTCTCCCGATGGGGAGAAAATAAATGTTCAAGTGCTATCAGTTATTTAGCTGATCTCTGAAAACCAATCTCTTCATTAGAACTTACCCTACTCCCACCTATATTACCTACACTGATGTACCCTCACCCCAAGCTACTATCATCTATACTACCCACCCTAACACACCCTCATACCTACCCTACTTCCGCCTATACTACCCACACTAACACACTCTCACCCCAACCAACCACCTCCACCTATATTTCTCACACTGATGTACCCTCACACCTACCCTGCCACCACCTATATTTCTCACACTGATGCACCCTCACACCTACCCTACCGCCATCTATACTTCCCACACTAGTGCATTCTCACATCTACCCTACTCCCACCTATATTACCCACACTAATGCACCCTCATACGTACCCTGCTCCCACCTATACTACTCATCCTAACACACCCTCACACCTACCCTACTCCCACATAGATTACTCACACTAATACACCCAAAACCCTACCTACCATCACCTATATTACTCACACTAGTGCATTCTCTCACCTACCCTACTCCCACCTACACCACCCAAAAATACACCCTCACTCCAACCTATCATCACCTATATTACTCACACTAGTGCACTCTCTCACCTACCCTACTCCCACCTATACTACCCACACTAATGTACCCTCAGACCTGCCATACTCCCCCCTATACTACCCACACTAATACACCCTCATACTTACCCTGCTCCCACCTATACTTCCCACACTAATGTACCCTCCCATATTCCCACCTATACCATACTATACACCTATACTATACACATATTTCCACCTGTACCCTCCCATATTCCCACCTAATGTACCCTACCATATTTTCACTTATACTACCCTCACTAATACATCCTCATACCTACCCTACTCCGACCTATGCTCCTCACACTAATACACCCTCAACCCAACCTACCATCACCTATATTACCAACACTTATGCACCCTCACCCCTACTCCCACCTATACTACCCACACTAATGCACCTCATATCTACCCTACTCCCACCTATACTACCCACACTAATGCACCTCATACCTACCCTACTTCCACTTATACTACGCACACTAATACATCCTCACCCTTACCCTACTCCCACCTATACTACCCACACTAACGCACCCTCATACCTACCCAACTCCCACCTATACTACCCACACTGACGCACCCTCATACCTACCCTACTCCCACCTATACTACGCACACTAATACATCCTCACCCCTACCCTACTCCCACCTATACTACCCACACTAACGCACCCTCATACCTACCCTACTCCCACCTATACTACGCACACTAATACATCCTCATACCTACCCTACTCCCACCTATACTACGCACTAATACATCCTCATACCTAGCCTACTCCCACCTATACTACGCACTAATACATCCTCATACCTAGCCTACTGCCACCTATACTACGCACTAATACATCCTCATACCTAGCCTACTGCCACCTATACTACGCACTAATACATCCTCATACCTAGCCTACTGCCACCTATACTATGCACTAATACACCCTCATACCTAGCCTACTGCCACCTATACTACGCACTAATACACCCTCTTACCTACCCTACTCCCACCTATACTACCCACACTAATACATCCTCATACCTAGCCTACTGCCACCTATACTACTAACACTAATACATCCTCATACCTACCCTACTCCCACCTATACTACCCACACTAATACATCCTCATACCTACCCTACTCTCACCTATACTACTAACACTAATACACCCTCAACCCAACCTACCATCACCTATATTACTCACACTAGTGCAATCTCACACCAACCCTACTCCTTCTTATAATACCCAAACTAATGCACACTTCATAGCTACCCTACTCCCACATATACTACACAAAAATACACCCTCACTCCAACCTACCACCACCTATATTACTCACACTAGTGCACTCTCTCACCTACCCTACTCCCACCTATACTACCCACACTAATGCACCCACACACCTACCCTACTCCCACCTATACTACCCACACTAATGCACCCTCATACCTACCATACTCCCCGTATACTACCCACACTAATGTACCCTCATACCTACCCTACTCCCACCTATACTACCCACACGAATGTACCCTCAGACCTACCATACTCCCCCCTATACTGCCCACACTAATACACCCTCACACCTACCATACTCCCCGTATACTACCCACACTAATGTACCCTCATACCTACCCTACTCCCACCTATACTACCCACACGAATGTACCCTCAGACCTACCATACTCCCCCTATACTACCCACACTAATACACCCCCATACTTACCCTGCTCCCACCTATACTACCTACACTAATGTACCCTCCCATATTCCCACCTATACTATACTATACACCTATACTATACACATATTTCCACCTGTACCCTCCCATATTCCCACCTAATGTACCCTACCATATTCCCACCTAATGTACCCTACCATATTCCCACCTATACTACCCTCACTAATACATCCTCATTCCTACCCTACTCCGACCTATGCTACGCACACTAATACATCCTCACCCAACCTACCATCACCTATATTACCAACACTTATGCACCCTCACCCCTACCCTACTCCCACCTATACTACCCACACTAATGTACCTCATACCTACCCTACTCCCACTTATACTACGCACACTAATACATCCTCACCCCCACCTATACTACCCACACTAACGCACCCTCATACCTACCCTACTCCCACCTATACTACGCACACTAATACATCCTCACCCCTACCCTACTCCCACCTATACTACCCACACTAACGCACCCTCATACCTACCCTACTCCCACCTATACTACGCACACTAATACATCCTCATACCTACCCTACTCCCACCTATACTACGCACTAATACATCCTCATACCTAGCCTACTGCCACCTATACTACGCACTAATACATCCTCATACCTAGCCTACTGCCACCTATACTACGCACTAATACACCCTCATACCTACCCTACTCCCACCTATACTACCCACACTAATACATCCTCATACCCAGCCTACTGCCACCTATACTACGCACACTAATACATCCTCATACCTACCCTACTCCCACCTATACTACTCACACTAATACATCCTCATACCTACCCTACTCCCACCTATACTACCCACACTAATACACCTCATACCTACCCTACTCTCACCTCTACTACTAACACTAATACACCCTCAACCCAACCTACCATCACCTATATTACTCACACTAGTGCAATCTCACACCAACCCTACTCCTTCTTATAATACCCAAACTAATGCACACTTCATAGCTACCCTACTCCCACATATACTACACAAAAATACACCCTCACTCCAACCTACCACCACCTATATTACTCACACTAGTGCACTCTCTCACCTACCCTACTCCCACCTATACTACCCACACTAATGCACCCACACACCTACCCTACTCCCACCTATACTACCCACACTAATGCACCCTCATACCTACCATACTCCCCGTATAATACCCACACTAATGTACCCTCATACCTACCCTACTCCCACCTATACTACCCACACGAATGTACCCTCAGACCTACCATACTCCTCCCTATACTACCCACACTAATACACCCTCATACTTACCCTGCTCCCACCTATACTACCTACACTAATGTACCCTCCCATATTCCCACCTATACTATACTATACACCTATACTATACACATATTTCCACCTGTACCCTCCCATATTCCCACCTAATGTACCCTACCATATTCCCACCTAATGTACCCTACCATATTCCCACCTATACTACCCTCACTAATACATCCTCATACCTACCCTACTCCGACCTATGCTACTCACACTAATACACCCTCAACCCAACCTACCATCACCTATATTACCAACACTTATGCACCCTCACCCCTACCCTACTCCCACCTATACTACCCACACTAATGTACCTCATACCTACCCTACTCCCACTTATACTACGCAGACTAATACATCCTCACCCCTACACTACTCCCACCTATACTACCCACACTAACGCACCCTCACCCCTACCCTACTCCCACCTATACTACCCACACTAATACACCTCATATCTACCCTACTCCCACTTATACTACGCACACTAATACATCCTCACCCCTACCCTACTCCCACCTATACTACCCACACTAACGCACCCTCATACCTACCCTACTCCCACCTATACTACCCACACTAATACACCTCATATCTACCCTACTCCCACTTATACTACGCACACTAATACATCCTCACCCCTACCCTACTCCCACCTATACTACCCACACTAACGCACCCTCATACCTTCCCTACTCCCACCTATACTACCCACACTAATACACCTCATATCTACCCTACTCCCACTTATACTACGCACACTAATACATCCTCACCCCTACCCTACTCCCACCTATACTACCCACACTAATACACCTCATATCTACCATACTACCACTTATACTACGCACACTAATACATCCTCACCCCTACCCTACTCCCACCTATACTACCCACACTAACGTACCCTCATACCTACCCTACTCCCACCTATACTATGCACACTAATACATCCTCATACCTAGCCTACTGCCACCTATACTACTCACACTAATACACCCTCACCCCTACCCTACTCTCACCTATACTACTAACACTAATACACCCTCACCCCTACCCTACTCCCACCTATACTACCCACACTAACGTACCCTAATACCTACCCTACTCCCACCTATACTATGCACACTAATACATCCTCATACCTAGCCTACTGCCACCTATACTACTCACACTAATACACCCTCATACCTAGCCTACTCCCACCTATACTACCCACACTAACGTACCCTAATACCTACCCTACTCCCACCTATACTACCCACACTAATACATCCTCATACCTACCCTACTCCCACCTACACTACTCACACTAATACACCCTCACCCCTACCCTACTCCCACCTATACTACCCACACTAATACATCCTCATACCTACCCTACTCCCACCTATACTACCCACACTAACGTACCCTCATACCTACCCTACTCCCACCTATACTACTCACACTAATACACCCTCACCCCTACCCTACTCCCACCTATACTACCCACACTAATACATGCTCGTACCTAGCCTACCGCCACCTATACTACGCACACTAACGCACTCTCATACCTACCCTACTCCCACCTACACTACTCACACTAATACACCCTCACCCCTACCCTACTCCCACCTATACTACCCACACTAACGCACCCTCATACCTACCCTACTCTCACCTATACTACTCACATTAATACACCCTCAACCCAAGCTACCATCACCTATATTACTCACACTAGTGCAATCTCACACCAACCCTACTCCTTCTTATAATACCCAAACTAATGCACACTTCATAGCTACCCTACTCCCACATATACTACACAAAAATACACCCTCACTCCAACCTACCACCACCTATATTACTCACACTAGTGCACTCTCTCACCTACCCTACTCCCACCTATACTACCCACAATAATGCACCCTCATACCTACCATACTCCCCGTATACTACCCACACTAATGCACCCTCATACCTACCCTATTCCCACATATACTACCCACACTAATGTACCCTCAGACCTACCATACTCCCCGTATACTACCCACACTAATGCACCCTCATACCTACCCTATTCCCACCTATACTACCCACACTAATGCACCCTCATACCTACCATACTCCCCGTATACTACCCACACTAATGCACCCTCATTCCTACCCTATTCCCACCTATACTACCCACACTAATGTACCCTCAGACCTACCATACTCCCCTTATACTACCCACACTAATGCACCCTCATACCTACCCTATTCCCACCTATACTACCTACACTAATGCACCCTCATACCTACCCTATTCCCACCTATACTACCCACACTAATGTACCCTCAGACCTACCATACTCCTCCCTATACTACCCACACTAATACACCCTCATACTTACCCTGCTCCCACCTATACTACCTACACTAATGTACCCTCCCATATTCCCACCTATACTATACTATACACCTATACTATACACATATTTCCACCTGTACCCTCCCATATTCCCACCTAATGTACCCTACCATATTCCCACCTAATGTACCCTACCATATTCCCACCTATACTACCCTCACTAATACATCCTCATACCTACCCTACTCCGACCTATGCTACTCACACTAATACACCCTCAACCCAACCTACCATCACCTATATTACCAACACTTATGCACCCTCACCCCTACCCTACTCCCACCTATACTACCCACACTAATGTACCTCATACCTACCCTACTCCCACTTATACTACGCAGACTAATACATCCTCACCCCTACACTACTCCCACCTATACTACCCACACTAACGCACCCTCACCCCTACCCTACTCCCACCTATACTACCCACACTAATACACCTCATATCTACCCTACTCCCACTTATACTACGCACACTAATACATCCTCACCCCTACCCTACTCCCACCTATACTACCCACACTAACGCACCCTCATACCTACCCTACTCCCACCTATACTACCCACACTAATACACCTCATATCTACCCTACTCCCACTTATACTACGCACACTAATACATCCTCACCCCTACCCTACTCCCACCTATACTACCCACACTAACGCACCCTCATACCTTCCCTACTCCCACCTATACTACCCACACTAATACACCTCATATCTACCCTACTCCCACTTATACTACGCACACTAATACATCCTCACCCCTACCCTACTCCCACCTATACTACCCACACTAATACACCTCATATCTACCATACTACCACTTATACTACGCACACTAATACATCCTCACCCCTACCCTACTCCCACCTATACTACCCACACTAACGTACCCTCATACCTACCCTACTCCCACCTATACTATGCACACTAATACATCCTCATACCTAGCCTACTGCCACCTATACTACTCACACTAATACACCCTCACCCCTACCCTACTCTCACCTATACTACTAACACTAATACACCCTCACCCCTACCCTACTCCCACCTATACTACCCACACTAACGTACCCTAATACCTACCCTACTCCCACCTATACTATGCACACTAATACATCCTCATACCTAGCCTACTGCCACCTATACTACTCACACTAATACACCCTCATACCTAGCCTACTCCCACCTATACTACCCACACTAACGTACCCTAATACCTACCCTACTCCCACCTATACTACCCACACTAATACATCCTCATACCTACCCTACTCCCACCTACACTACTCACACTAATACACCCTCACCCCTACCCTACTCCCACCTATACTACCCACACTAATACATCCTCATACCTACCCTACTCCCACCTATACTACCCACACTAACGTACCCTCATACCTACCCTACTCCCACCTATACTACTCACACTAATACACCCTCACCCCTACCCTACTCCCACCTATACTACCCACACTAATACATGCTCGTACCTAGCCTACCGCCACCTATACTACGCACACTAACGCACTCTCATACCTACCCTACTCCCACCTACACTACTCACACTAATACACCCTCACCCCTACCCTACTCCCACCTATACTACCCACACTAACGCACCCTCATACCTACCCTACTCTCACCTATACTACTCACATTAATACACCCTCAACCCAAGCTACCATCACCTATATTACTCACACTAGTGCAATCTCACACCAACCCTACTCCTTCTTATAATACCCAAACTAATGCACACTTCATAGCTACCCTACTCCCACATATACTACACAAAAATACACCCTCACTCCAACCTACCACCACCTATATTACTCACACTAGTGCACTCTCTCACCTACCCTACTCCCACCTATACTACCCACAATAATGCACCCTCATACCTACCATACTCCCCGTATACTACCCACACTAATGCACCCTCATACCTACCCTATTCCCACATATACTACCCACACTAATGTACCCTCAGACCTACCATACTCCCCGTATACTACCCACACTAATGCACCCTCATACCTACCCTATTCCCACCTATACTACCCACACTAATGCACCCTCATACCTACCATACTCCCCGTATACTACCCACACTAATGCACCCTCATTCCTACCCTATTCCCACCTATACTACCCACACTAATGTACCCTCAGACCTACCATACTCCCCTTATACTACCCACACTAATGCACCCTCATACCTACCCTATTCCCACCTATACTACCTACACTAATGCACCCTCATACCTACCCTATTCCCACCTATACTACCCACACTAATGCACCCTCATACCTACCATACTCCCCGTATACTACCCACACTAATGCACCCTCATACATACCCTATTCCCACCTATACTACCCACACTAATGCACCCTCATACCTACCATACTCCCCGTATACTACCCACACTAATGCACCCTCATTCTTACCCTATTCCCACCTATACTACCCACACTAATGTACCCTCAGACCTACCATACTCCCCGTATACTACCCACACTAATGCACCCTCATACCTACCCTATTCCCACCTATACTACCCACACTAATGCACCCTCATACCTACCATACTCCCCGTATACTACCCACACTAACGCACCCTCATACCTACCCTACTCCCACCTATACTACCCACACTAATACACCTCATATCTACCCTACTCCCACTTATACTACGCACACTAATACATCCTCACCCCTACCCTACTCCCACCTATACTACCCACACTAATACACCTCATATCTACCATACTACCACTTATACTATGCACACTAATACATCCTCACCCCTACCCTACTCCCACCTATACTACCCACACTAACGTACCCTCATACCTACCCTACTCCCACCTATACTATGCACACTAATACATCCTCATACCTAGCCTACTGCCACCTATACTACTCACACTAATACACCCTCACCCCTACCCTACTCTCACCTATACTACTAACACTAATACACCCTCACCCCTACCCTACTCCCACCTATACTACCCACACTAACGTACCCTAATACCTACCCTACTCCCACCTATACTATGCACACTAATACATCCTCATACCTAGCCTACTGCCACCTATACTACTCACACTAATACACCCTCATACCTAGCCTACTCCCACCTATACTACCCACACTAACGTACCCTAATACCTACCCTACTCCCACCTATACTACCCACACTAATACATCCTCATACCTACCCTACTCCCACCTACACTACTCACACTAATACACCCTCACCCCTACCCTACTCCCACCTATACTACCCACACTAATACATCCTCATACCTACCCTACTCCCACCTATACTACCCACACTAACGTACCCTCATACCTACCCTACTCCCACCTATACTACTCACACTAATACACCCTCACCCCTACCCTACTCCCACCTATACTACCCACACTAACGCACCCTCATACCTACCCTACTCTCACCTATACTACTCACATTAATACACCCTCAACCCAAGCTACCATCACCTATATTACTCACACTAGTGCAATCTCACACCAACCCTACTCCTTCTTATAATACCCAAACTAATGCACACTTCATAGCTACCCTACTCCCACATATACTACACAAAAATACACCCTCACTCCAACCTACCACCACCTATATTACTCACACTAGTGCACTCTCTCACCTACCCTACTCCCACCTATACTACCCACAATAATGCACCCTCATACCTACCATACTCCCTGTATACTACCCACACTAATGCACCCTCATACCCACCCTATTCCCACATATACTACCCACACTAATGTACCCTCAGACCTACCATACTCCCCGTATACTACCCACACTAATGCACCCTCATACCTACCCTATTCCCACCTATACTACCCACACTAATGCACCCTCATACCTACCATACTCCCCGTATACTACCCACACTAATGCACCCTCATACCTACCCTATTCCCACCTATACTACCCACACTAATGCACCCTCAGACCTACCATACTCCCCGTATACTACCCACACTAATGCACCCTCATACCTACCCTATTCCCACCTATACTACCCACACTAATGCACCCTCATACCTACCATACTCCCCGTATACTACCCACACTAATGCACCCTCATACCTACCCTATTCCCACCTATACTACCCACACTAATGCACCCTCAGACCTACCATACTCCCCGTATACTACCCACACTAATGCACCCTCATACCTACCCTATTCCCACCTATACTACCCACACTAATACAGCCTCACATCTACCATACTCCGACCTATGCCACCCACACTAATGCAGCCTCACATCTACCATACTCCGACCTATGCCACCCACAGTAATGCAGCCTCACATCTACCCTTCTCCCACCTATGCTACTCACACAAGCCAAAAAATGAATATACATCACTGCATGACATGTTGGTCTCTGTAAAAAAAATATTATAAAAATAATATTGCTGCTATCTCCTAGTATCATTTATGGCTCAATGACAACCCAACAGTCTTTATGTATGAAGCACTGACATATAAGCAGTATTGTGACATATGATAGCACTCAGCCTGGCGGATGTTTTTTTTAATGGTTTTTTTTAAACAATGGTTGCTATTGAATTTTCAACTAAATGGATGTATCTTTTTTAATACTGATCTCAGATCAGGTTTTGCAGACACTGGAGTATATATAGAGAGGCAATGGGGAATAAGATGAGCGGTAGTGTTTCACATGAATATGTACAGTAGTAAGTGAGGAGAGGCCCTGTATCTACTCACGGCTCTCGCAGGAGTCCCAGTAGAAGAGAGAGGGTGGCAGGTCAAATAGGGGGGGGGGGGGGTGTCTCAGGAGAGGAGGGCAGGTCAAATAGGGGGGGGGGGTCTCAGGAGAGAGGAGAGGGTGACAGGTCAAATAGGAGGGGTCCCAGGAGAGAGGAGAGGGCGGCAGGTCAAATAGGATGGGTCCCAGGAGAGATGAGAGGGTGGCAGGTCAAACAGGGGGGGGTCTCAGGAGAGAGGAGAGGGTGGCAGGTCAAATAGGGGGGGTCCCAGGAGAGATGAGAGAGTGGCAGGTCAAATTGGGGGGGGTCCCAGGAGAGAGGAGAGGGTGGCAGGTCAAATAGGAAGGGCCCAGGAGACAGGAGAGAATGGCAGGTCAAATAGGAGGGGTCCCAGGAGAAAGGAGAGGGTGGCAGGTCAAATAGGAGGGGTTCCAGGAGAGAGGAGAGGGTGGCAAGTCAAATAGGAGGAGTCCCAGGAGAGAGGAGAGGGTGGCAGGTCAAATAGGAGGGGTCCCAGGAGAGAAAGAGGAGAGGGGACAACGTGCAGGGCACAAAGGAGGGGCACCAGGAGAAAGGAAGGGAGTCAAAGTGGCACGGAGGAGGGGTTCCAGAAAAGAGCGGATGGGAAGGTGGCAAGGCAGAGAGTAGGGGTCCCAGGAGAGGAGAAGGGTTGTCAGGGCACTGAGGAGGGTTCCAGGAAAGAGGAGATGGGAAGGTGGCAGGGCAGAGAGAAGGGGACCCAGGAGAGAAAGGGGGGACAAGGCGGCAGGGCACAAAGGAGGGGACCCAGTAGAGAGGGGACAAGGTGCCAGGGTACAGTATGGGATACAAGTAGGCAATAACAAACAGGGATATAATAAGATTTTAAACCTACCGGTAAATCTTTTTCTCCTAGTCCGTAGAGGATGCTGGGGACTCCGTTAGGACCATGGGGTATAGACGAGCTCCGCAGGAGACATGGGCACTACAAAGAACTTTAGAATGGGTGTGCACTGGCTCCTCCCTCTATGCCCCTCCTCCAGAACTCAGTTAGAGAAACTGTGCCCAGAGGAGACGGACAGTACGAGGAAAGGATTTTGTTAATCTAAGGGCAAGATTCATACCAGCCCACACCATCCATACCGTATAACCTGGAATATACGAACCAGTCAACAGCATGAAACAAACAGCATCAGTCAAGACTGATCAAAACTGTAACATAACCTTATGTATGCAATAACTATATACAAGTCTTGCAGAATGTTGTCCGTACTGGGACGGGCGCCCAGCATCCTCTACGGACTAGGAGAAAAAGATTTACCGGTAGGTTTAAAATCTTATTTTCTCTTACGTCCTAGAGGATGCTGGGGACTCCGTAAGGACCATGGGGATTATACCAAAGCTCCAGACCGGGCGGGAGAGTGCAGATGACTCTGCAGCACCGATTGAGCAAACATGAGGTCCTCATCAGCCAGGGTATCAAACTTGTAGAATTTAGCAAAAGTGTTTGAACCCGACCAAGTCGCCGCTCGGCAAAGCTGTAATGCCGAGACGCCCCGGGCAGCCGCCCAAGAAGAGCCCACCTTCCTAGTGGAATGGGCCTTTACTGAATTAGGTAACGGCAATCCAGCCGTAGAATGAGCCTGCTGAATCGTGTTACAGATCCAGCGAGCAATAGTCTGCTTAGAAGCAGGAGCGCCAACCTTGTTGGCTGCATACAGGACAAACAGTGCCTCTGTTTTCCTAACCCGAGCCGTCCTGGCTACATATATTTTTAAGGCCCTGACTACATCAAGGGACTTGGAATCCCCCAAGTCCTTCGTAGCCACAGGTACCACAATAGGTTGGTTCATATGAAACGATGAAACCACCTTAGGCAAAAATTGAGGACGAGTCCTTAATTCTGCTCTATCCACATGGAAAATCCGATAGGGGCTTTTGTGAGACAAAGCCGCCAATTCAGACACCCGCCTTGCAGATGCCAAGGCCAACAACATGACCACCTTCCAAGTGAGAAATTTCAATTCAACCGTTTGAAGAGGTTCAAACCAGTGAGATTGTAGGAACTGTAACACCACGTTAAGGTCCCATGGTGCCACTGGGGGCACAAAAGGAGGCTGGATGTGCAGCACTCCCTTTACAAAATTCTGGACTTCGGGAGAGAAGCCAATTCCTTCTGAAAGAAAATGGATAGGGCCGAAATCTGAACCTTAATGGAGCCTAATTTTAGGCCCATATACACTCCAGTCTGTAGTAAGTGGAGAAAACGGCCCAGATGGAAATCTTCCGGAGGAGCATTTTTGGTTTCACACCAAGAGACTAACTTCCTCCAGATACGGTGATAATGCTTCGCTGTCACCTCGTTCCTAGCCTTTATAAGAGTAGGGATGACTTCATCCGGAATGCCCTTCCCAGCTAGGATCCGGCGTTCAACCGCCGTGCCATCAAACACAGCCGCATTAAGTCTTGGAACTGACAGGGTCCCTGTTGCAACAGGTCCTCTCTGAGAGGAAGAGGCCACGGATCTTCTGTGAGCATGTCCTGCAGATCCGGATACCAGGCCCTTCGAGGCCAATCTGGAACAATGAGAATTGCCTGTACTCCCCTTTGTCTTATGATCCTCAATATTTTTGAGATGAGAGAAAGAGGAGGGAATACATAGACCGACTGAAACACCCACGGTGTCACCAGGGCGTCCACTGCCACTGCCTGAGGGTCCCTTGACCTGGCACAATACCTCGGAAGCTTGTTGTTGAGGCGTGACGCCATCATGTCTATTTGAGGAAGTCCCCACTGACTTGCAATCTCTGTAAAGACATCTTGATGAAGTCCCCACTCCCCTGGATGGAGATCGTGTCTGCTGAGGAAGTCTGCTTCCCAGTTGTCCACTCCCGGAATGAATACAGCCGTCAAGGCGATTACATGATTTTCCGCCCAGCGAAGAATCCTGGCGGCTTCCGCCATCGCCACCCTGATTCTTGTTCCGCCCTGGCGGTTTACATGAGCCACGGCTGTGATGTTGTCTGACTGAATCAGATCAGGCAGGCCCCGAAGAAGAGTCTCCGCCCGACAGAGGCCATTGTAGATGGCCCTCAATTCCAGAACGTTGATGTGTAGACAAGCCTCCTGGCTTGACCATAGTCCCTGAAAGTTTCTTCCTTGTGTGACTGCTCCCCATCCTCAGAGGCTCGCGGTCATCAGAACCCAGTCCTGAATGCCGAACCTGCGACCCTCTAGAAGGTGAGCATTCTGCAGCCACCATAAGAGCGATACCCTGGCCCTGGGGGACAGGCTGATCTTCTGATGAATATGTAGATGGGATCCGGACCATTTGTCCAGAAGGTCCCACTGAAAAGTCCTTGCATGGAACCTGCCGAAGGAAATGGCCTCGTAAGACGCCACCATTTTCCCCAGAACTCGAGTGCATTGATGGACCGACACCTTTTTCGGCTTCAACAGGTCCCTGACCAACATCTGCAGTTCCTGGGCTTTTTCCCTTGGAAGAAAAATCCTTTTTTGTTCCGTGTCCAGAATCATGCCTAAGAAAGGCAATCGGGTCGTTGGAACCAACTGTGACTTTGGCAGATTGAGAATCCAGCCGTGCTGCTGCAACACCCTCAGGGAGAGTACTACGCTTTTCAGTAACTGTTCTCTCGATCTCGCCTTTATCAGGAGATCGTCCAAGTATGGGATAATTGTGACTCCCTGATTGCGCAGGAGCACTATCATTCATGCCATTACCTTGGTGAAAATCCTCACGGCCGTGGAAAGCCCAAACGTCTGAAATTGGTAATGACAATCCTGTACAGCAAACCTCAGGAACGCCTGATGAGGAGGATATATGGGGACATGCAGGTATGCATCCTTTATGTCCAGAGACACCATAAAATCCCCCCCCTCCAGGCTGGCGATGACCGCTCTGAGCGATTCCATCTTGAATTTGAACCTTTTCAAGTATAGGTTTAGGGATTTTAAATTCAGAATGGGTCTGACCGAACCGTCTGGTTTCGGGACCACAAACAGGGTTGAGTAGAACCCCATCCCCTGTTGAAGCAGGGGAACTTTGATCACCACTTGTTGGTGACACAGTTTTTGAATTGCAGCTAAAATTATTTCCCTCTCCGGGGAAGAAGCTGGTAGGGCCGATTTGAAAAACCGGCGAGGAGGTACACCTTCGAATTCCAGCTTGTAACCCTGGCATACAATTTCTATTGCCCAGGGATCCACCTGTGATTGAACCCAGACGTGGCTGAAAATTCGAAGACGTGCCCCCACTGGGGCGGACTCCCTCAGCGGAGCCCCAGCGTCATGAGGTGGATTTAGTAGAAGCCTGGGAGGACTTCTGTTCCTGGGAACTAGCTGTAGCTGGCAGATTTTTTCCTCTGCCCTTACCTCTGGCAAGAAAGGAAGATCCCCGACCTCTTTTGGACTTATGCGACCGAAAGGACTGCATCTGATAATGTGGCGCTTTCTTTGGCTGTGAGGCAACATAAGGTAAAAAAGTAGATTTACCTGCAGTAGCTGTGGAAACCAGATCCGTGAGACCTTCCCCAAATAAGTCCTCACCCTTGTAAGGCAAAACCTCCATATGCCTCTTTGAGTCGGCATCACCCGTCCATTGGCGGGTCCACAGGGCTCGCCTAGCAGAAATCGCCATGGCGTTGGCTCTTGAACCCAGTAGGCCAACGTCTCTCTGAGCATCTCTCATATATAGTACCGCATCTTTAATATGACCCAAGGTCAATAAAATGGTATCCTTATCCAGGGTATCAATGTCAGCAGACAAGGTATCTGTCCAAGCTGCTACAGCGCTACAAACCCAAGCCGACGCTCTCGCCGGTCTGAGCAAGGTACCAGTATGTGTATAAATCGACTTCAAGGTAGTCTCCTGTCTGCAATCAGCAGGATCCTTGAGGGCTGCGGTATCTTGAGACGGCAGCGCCACCTTTTTGGATAAACGTGTTAACGCCTTCTCCACCCTGGGGGAGGATTCCCACCGTATCCTGTCCTTAGCCGGGAAAGGATACGCCATAAGAATCCTTTTGGGAATCTGCAGTTTCTTGTCTGGAGTTTCCCAAGCCCTTTCAAACAACTCATTTAGCTCATGAGAAGGGGGGAAAGTAACCTCAGGTTTCTTTTCTTTAAACATGTGGACCCTTGTGTCAGGGACAGAGGGGTCATCAGTGATATGCAACACATCTTTTACTGCAATAATCATATAATGAATACTTTTTGCCAACTTTGGCTGCAATCTCGCAAAATCGTAGTCGACACTGGAGTCAGAATCTGTGTCGGTATCAGTGTCTGCTACTTGGGATAGTGGGCACTTCTGAGACCCAGAAGGGCCCTGTGATATAGTGAAAGGCAAGGATTGACTCCCTGCATTTTCCCTGGACTCCGCTTTGTCCAATCTCTTATGTAATAAATTCACATTTGCATTTAAAACATTCCACATATCCAACCAATCAGGTGTCGGCGTTGCCGACGGAGACACCACACTCATTTGCTCAACCTCCTCCCTAGAAAAGCCTTCCGCTTCAGACATGCCGACACACGCGTACCGACACCCCCACACACTCGGGGAAATATCTAGTCTGGAGACAGTCCCCCAATAAGGCCCCTTGGAGAGGGAGAGACAGAGAGAGAGTATGCCAGCACACACCCAGCGCCAATGACCCTGGAAAACAATTTCCCAGACCCACAGCGCTTTAATATTATTCAATATACATTCACTGCCAAATTAAGTGCCCCCCCCTCTTTTTAAGCCCTCTGTCACCGTGTTCAGCAGGGGAGAGTCCGGGGAGCCAGCTTCTCTGCAGTGTGCTGTGGAGAAAATGGCGCTGGTCAGTGCTGTGGAATCAAGCTCCGCCACCTCAGCGGCTGGCTTCGGTCCCGCTCAAAAATACAATACTGGCGGGGGATTTGTATATATATTGCCTCCGCAGCCCATATATACTAAAATGCCAGCCTAGAGGTTTTATATTGCTGCCCAGGGCGCCCCCCCTGCGCCCTGCACCCATCCGTGCCTCAGTGTGTGTTTGTGTGTGGGAGCAATGGCGCGCAGCGGTAACGCTGCGCGTTACCTCAGTGAAGATCTGAAGTCTTCTGCCGCCTGTGATGTCTTCTGTCTTCTAATACTCACCCGGCTTCTATCTTCCGGCTCTGTGAGGAGGACGGCGGCGCGGCTCTGGGACGAACGGCGAGGGTGAGACCTGCGTTCCGATCCCTCTGGAGCTAATGGTGTCCAGTAGCCTAAGATGCAGAGCCTATCATTTAAGTAGGTCTGCTTCTCTCCCCTCAGTCCCACGATGCAGGGAGTTTGTTGCCAGCAGTGCTCCCTGAAAATAAAAAAACCTAACAAAATTCTTTTAATCAGAGAAACTCAGTAGAGCTCCCCTGTAATGCACCCAATCTCCTCTGGGCACAGGATCTAACTGAGGTCTGGAGGAGGGGCATAGAGGGAGGAGCCAGTGCACACCCATTCTAAAGTTCTTTGTAGTGCCCATGGTGGTCATTCCGAGTTGTTCGCTCGCAAGCTGCTTTTAGCAGCTTTGCACACGCTAAGCCGACGCCTACTGGGAGTGAATCTTAGCTTATCAAAATTGCGAACGAAAGATTAGCAGAATTGCGAATAGACACTTCTTAGCAGTTTCTGAGTAGCTCCAGACTTACTCTTCCAGTGCGATCAGTTCAGTGCTTGTCGTTCCTGGTTTGACGTCACAAACACACCCAGCGTTCGCCCAGACACTCCTCCGTTTCTCCAGCCACTCCCGCGTTTTTCCCAGAAACTGTAGCGTTTTTTCAAACACTCCCATAAAACGGCCTGTTTCCGTCCAGAAACACCCACTTCCTGTCAATCACATTACGATCACCAGAACGAAGAAAAAACTTCCTAATGCCGTGAGTAAAATACCTAACTGCATAGCAAATTTACTTGGCGCAGTCGCAGTGCGAACATTGCGCATGCGCAGTTAGCGGAAAATCGCTGCGATGCAAAGAAAATTACCGAGCGAACAACTCGGAATGAGGGCCAATGTCTCCTGCGGAGCCCGTCTATACCCCATGGTCCTAACGGAGTCCCCAGCATCCTCTAGGACGTAAGAGAAAAAGTAATACATAAGTAATGTACAATTAACATCAAACCATTTTGCTGTTGCCTTCTGTGCCGTCTTATGCACATGCGAACGTAAGGTTATGGGTTAGATTAGATACAGTCATGTATGTTCCACATCAGCACTGTCAGGTACACACAGAATTTATGTGGTGCTCTTAGAAGGCTTTGCCACCTTGACATGGATTTGATTTAGTGTCTTAACCCTCAGATGACTGCCCCAGAGAAAGGCAGAGCCTCTGCATGAGGGATTACATGTGTTTATGTAAGTTGTGTTTGCTGTACAATGAGAAGACATTATTTAGGATCTTCTGGTTGCAGAGGTCAGAGGTAGGGTCACATCTTGCTCAACTAACAGAATTAGGTATAAGCAGACAGTTGTAAAACACTATTTAAAACCACTTAACTGACAAATTTTCCCTTCAAAATCGTTTATAACATTGTTTTTTGAATATTTTTTATTTAAAATAGTTGAAAAAGTATTTTTTTTACAATATTTAAATATTATACTATGCACATCTACAGAACGGATCTCCTTGTCAAAAACTGGGGGACACAGTGGGGCGACGCGGGTGCATGAGATCTGACCATGCCAGTTAAGTGGTTTTAAGGGCAATTTGTTGGCAGGTTTACAGTCCCTCAGAGTCTCCTCATAGATAAGACAGAGGCTCTCCAGTATCCACCTTCATTCTGATCTCTGGGGCTGCTTTATGCTTGTACTCTAAAATGACCTTATATCTTAAGGAAAGACAAGTAACAATCCACAGGGCATTGGGGGTCATTCCGACCTGATCGCACGCTACAGTTTTTTGCGGCACAGTGATCAGGTCACTACTGCGCATGCGTATGCACTGCAATGCGCAGGCGCGTCGTACGGGCACAAAGCGGATCGTTGCTGGGTGATGGATTTAACGAAGAGTCCATTCGCACAGCCGATCGCAAGGAGATTGACAGGAAGAAGGCGTTTGTGGGTGTCAACTGACCGTTTTCTGGAAGCGGTTGGAAAAACACAGGCGTGTCCATGCGTTTGCAGGACGGGTGTCTGACGTCAATTTCGGTCCCGGACAGGCTGAAGTGATCGCAGCGGCTGAGTAAGTTCTGAGCTACTCAGAAACTGCACAAACTATTTTTGTACCGCTCGGCTGCACATGTGATCGTACCCTTGCACAGCAAATATACACTCGCCTGTGGGCGGTATAAGTGGCTAAAGGGGAAAATGTAAGTTTTGAGGGAGCTCTTGAAAGATTGTCAGTTGAAGCAAATCTGTTCCATATCGCCAGCAAAGCCCTGATGGAGGGAGAGTGAGGTAATGATAGGTGAGGACAAGAAGTGAAGGTTATTGTCAGAATGTAGGGGGCGAGTAGGAGGATTATGTCTTGACAAGGTTTGAGAAGAGAGGGAGGCATTAAAGAGGACTACAGAGGTGAGGGTGAATAGCAAGAATTTTACTCTGGAGGCAAAGGAGGACTGTCCAGAGAGCCACCAAGAAGAGTAACCGCAGGAGAGGAAGCTACGGTATGCCCCGTTGCATTCAGGACAGATTGCAGGGAGGACAAGCATTTGGCAGGCAGGCCAGAGGAGCAGATTGTAAGAGTGTGGACTCTTCATGTATTCTCTCAACGTGTTGAAACCCATGTGACCTGAACTCTACCCACGCTATAGATTTCACTCCATATTTCCACAGAATAAAATAATCGGTTCCAAGAAAATCATTGCAAGCCACAACCCTAGTCCTGAGGCTGCTCCTCCATCCCTCATGCCCTGAACATCTCAGCTTTGCCTACACACTGTCATCAGGCTTCCTCCCGCTTGCTTGCACCTCATGTCATCTGTCTGTCGCCCCTTCCCACTAGATTGTTAGCTCTTCAGAGCAGGGCCCTCTTTCCTCCTGTTGTCAAAGCCCTCTTCTCGACACATTTCACTGACAGCCCTCTCCTACTCAGCGACCATCTTTACCCGCTTTTTCTCCAGCTGGTAAAGGCTCATCTCTATCTATGGCCGCCAGCCCCAAGTAGTACGATGATCACGTCCTCACTACTTACATCTTAGCTGTATTATGTCTTGAGAATTGTGGTGCTCTTTGTTACCTGTACTCTATTTTTGTTATTTATTTACTGTAATGCTAAGTTTTGTCTCCCTGTACTGTCCTTTGTACGGCGCTGCAAAACACTTGTGGCGCCTTATAAATAAAATGTAATAATAATAATAATAATAATAATAATAATAATAACCCACTGAGAAAACCCTCCAAAACAGTCCAGGTGCTGCTGATCACTGATTTCCTTTCATTTTAGTAAATTAATGAGGTCACCCCTAACCACTTATTATGACGGACAATTTCGAAATTCAACAAATAAAAGGCTCAGTCCTTCCTTTAAAAAGTCAATAACTTCATTTATTGTCTGTTTCAGGAGGTTAATTGAGGCCGGCGAATGCCCTGGAATCCTTCTTAGAACGGTGGAAGTGTAAATTCTAAATTTTATAGCGCCCTCAGTCCATTATCCATAAGCTAGAATCAATATTGTCAGAAGCGAAGCATTGATCGCACAAAACAAGCAGAATCCTCTTTGTGCATTGTTCAGCAAAAAAGGAGACAGGGCCTACTGTATATTGGGTCATGATTCAGTAAACAGATTCTGGGCTGATTTTACCTGTTACCTTGGAAAGCCATGTTGCACTGCTGGTGGAGGATATATAAAATGTGCAGAGATTTAGATTTGGGAGGGGTGAGTCCAAACTCAATTCTAAATT
Source organism: Pseudophryne corroboree (assembly GCF_028390025.1). Taxonomy (NCBI): domain Eukaryota; kingdom Metazoa; phylum Chordata; class Amphibia; order Anura; family Myobatrachidae; genus Pseudophryne; species Pseudophryne corroboree. The sequence goes on along the minus strand of NC_086449.1, from coordinate 794,081,837 downwards.
GCAGTGTAACAATGAAGCTTCCAGGATTTGTGGGCTACATGCAAATGCAACCAGTATTTACCCTGCATGCAAAACAACAATGTATCTGTGCCTCTTGCATTGAACCATGGTTTGTTAAAGTTACTTGCTTTTTTTGCTCCCAATTTAGTAGTCCTTCCAATAAAGGCCCTCATTCCGAGTTGATCGGTCGCAAGGCGAATTTAGCAGAGTTACACACGCTAAGCCGCCGCCTACTGGGAGTGAATCTTAGCTTCTTAAAATTGCGACCGATGTATTCGCAATATTGCGATTACTAACTACTTAGCAGTTTCAGAGTAGCTTCAGACTTACTCTGCCTGTGCGATCAGTTCAGTGCTTGTCGTTCCTGGTTGACGTCACAAACACACCCAGCGTTCGCCCAGGCACTCCCACCGTTTCTCCGGCCACTCCTGCGTTTTTTCCGGAAACGGTAGCGTTTTCAGCCACACGCCCCTGAAACGCCGTGTTTCCGCCCAGTAACACCCATTTCCTGTCAATCACATTACGTTCGCCGGAGCGATGAAAAAGCCGTGAGTAAAATTACTTTCTACATAGCAAAGTTACTTGGCGCAGTCGCAGTGCGAACATTGCGCATGCGTACTAAGCGGATTTTCATTGCGATGCGATGAAAAATACCGAGCGAACAACTCGGAATGAGGGCCAAAATGCAGCGCAAAGCAGCACTGCAACTGTGGAGTATTTTTAGGAGGGGCAGTCTACTAGGTTGAGTTGGGCTGGGGCAGCTGCTGGTCATGACCCTGGCAGGCTTGACAGGATCAATGGGAAGATGAACTCTTAGTAGATATAGAACCATGGGGGTCATTCCGAGTTGTTTGCTCGTTGACGATTTTCGATTTTCGCTACGGAGCGATTAAGGCAAAAATGCGCATGTGCCTGGTACGCAGTGCGCTAAGTATTTTTGCTCAAAACTTAGTAGATTTACTCACGCCCGAACGAAGATTTTTCATCGTTGAAGTGATCATAGTGTGATTGACAGGAAGTGGGTGTTTCTGGGCGGAAACTGGACGTTTTCTGGGAGTGTGCGGAAAAATGCAGGCGTGTCAGGCAAAAACGCGGGAGTGTCTGGAGAAACGGGGGAGTGGTTGGCCGGACGCTGGGTGTGTCTGACGTCAAACCAGGAACGAAACGGCCTGAACTGATCGCTATTTGTGAGTAGGTCTGGAGCTCAAAGAAATGGATGTGCATTCACAAGGGTTGCGCAATAAAAGCAGACAAGGCAGCCTTACTAACTACACGAATAGGGACAAACACAAAATCCCTGAATACTCAATGAATACAAAAAATGTGCAGTAGTATTGGCGCTGAGTCCGTAAGATGTACCCTTATATTACTAAGGGAATATATGAATGAGATCTAGTTGATGTATGAAGTACAGTACATTTTATTGAACATACATACACAACATGGAAAGAAGTTTAAAAAATTAAAAATGCAAACTTAATGGACACGATACAGTACATATATGTGCAACTGGAGCTGGGAGACAGTGACTTGGTTAAAGTGCTGGTGCAGTAAGCAGATGGTAAGTCTCTCACCCTTTGGTGGCCCTGCACTGGATTGAACACTGGACCTGGGAACGGTGAACACCTGGCAAAGGACCAAGAAGCTGATTTTTGCCCTGTGCGGTGGTGCCGGGCTACATCAGCGCCGGACCAGCATTGCTTCCTTAAGCTAGCCCACCGCAGGGCCACCAAAGGGTGAGAGACTTACCATCTGCTTACTGCACCAGCACTTTAACCAAGTCACTGTCTCCCAGCTCCAGTTGCACATATATGTACTGTATCGTGTCCATTAAGTTTGCATTTTTAATTTTTTAAACTTCTTTCCATGTTGTGTATGTATGTTCAATAAAATGTACTGTACTTCATACATCAACTAGATCTCATTCATATATTCCCTTAGTAATATAAGGGTACATCTTACGGACTCAGCGCCAATACTACTGCACATTTTTTGTATTCATTGAGTAGGTCTGGAGCTACCCAGAAACTGCTAAGAAATTTCTATTCGCTATTTTGCGAATCTTTCGTTCGCTATTCTGCTAAGCTAAGATTCACTCCCAGAGGGCGGCGGCCTAGCGTGTGCAATGCTGCTGAAAGCAGCTAACGAGCGAACAACTCGGAATGAGGGCCCATGTTCCGTCAAACTTAAAGTGACAGTTGCCCCGCCTCCAGTCACACACCCTTTCCACACCCCCTGGCACGCCCTCTGTTCCTCTCCTATTGATAATGTTTTATATAAAATAAGCTTACAAATTAGTTATAAGCTGTGTTTAAACATTGAAAAACCTCCTGTGTATTGTTAACCCTTAGATGTTGCAGCAGCAGTAAATTTTATTTCCCAATTGATTTATAAAATATCTATAAAAGTGAATAAAATGTATCTCTAGCATTCTGCTTGCAATGCATCAGCAGTAAATTGTTACAGGTGTGTGACGTATAAATGAAGCGTTCGCACGAACATACCAGGGCATTAATCAACATCTGTCACAAGGGCTATGAGAGTTCATGTTTGTAATTGGCGTGTTGTCAAGCATGAAATTGCATATATCTGTGTATAATGAATGTTTTTAAACATTACACGATGCCTCAGCAGGTAAATGTTATTAACCAATAACGTTTTATTACAGATGGCTGATGTATAACAAGATAGCTGTGAATATTGTTATTTGATTAAAGCATTTTATATATAAAAGTAAATAAATCTTTATCTAGCAATCTACTACGAACATCAGGTGAAAAAGGTGTCCATGAAACCTGAATTCTGAGAGTGGTACTTTTGATTTGGCTCAAATAAGTCATACTACATATTCTACAGTATCCTGGCTGTAAAATATCTTGAGAATAACGGTAACACTAATTATATACATTTCTGAATGTAATTGGATGTGAGAGGGGTTTAGCGTTTATTTTGTAGTAGAGATAAGCAGTTCGGGTTCCACAGAATCTGAGTTGCTCCAAACATTGGGATACGAGTTCAGGTGTTCCCGCCAGACTCGGATTCCACATTGAGGCTGAACGTCATCTTCCCGGCGTCAGTTTTCTCGCGGGACTTGGATTCCGTATAAAGTGCTGCACCCGGGACTCGCCGCCATTTCACTCAATGCACGCTGCTGTTTGCTGCGCTATACTCTGCTGTTTAGGATGTGCTGTGTCCAGACTCCAGACTTTACTAAGTGGTTGTGCAGTTTACTAACAGTGTATACAGTATATGGCTACACTGTACGCTGTGCTATACTCTACTGTTTATGCTGTGCAGTATCCAGACTCCAGAGACTCTAGGCTTCACTAAGTGGCTGTGCAGTATTAGTGACAGTGTATATAGGGGCACACTGCACACTGCTGTGCGTTGCGCTGTACTCTACTGTCAGTGGTGTATCAAGAGAGGAGGGGACCCGTGTGTAGTCTCCGTGTGTGCAGGCCCCCTCCTCTCCCGTTGCCTGGCAGCACTGTTAGCGATCTGCGCACTAGAGAGACTCTGGCACAGTGCTAGAGTGTATAGCGCATGCGCAGCTCTCCGATAAAATGGCGCGGCGGCCATTTTTTCGGAGACTTGCGATGCGCTGTACACTCTGGCACTGTTCCAGAGTCTCCAGCGGTCACTCAGAGTGCTAACAGCGCTGCCGGCTACGGGATCCTGGAGAGAAGGGGGCCCACACACGGACACCAGAAAGGTAAGTATAAAAGAAATGGGTGCGGTGTGTGCAGTGTGGACCCCCTCTAGATCCAGGGGCCCGCAGGTACTTTTTGGTTGGTGCACTTATAAGCCTTATGATCCACGCAGTTGGAACCGAGCTGCAGATGTTAAAATAGAAAAAGAAAAGATATATAATACATCTAGTGTATGGATCCCGGCCGCAGAATACAGGTCGATGATTCAGAGATAAATCCAAATCCAGCATATATGGTCCTGCGTACATCTCTATTTTGTGGTGTTGTATTCATTTACAAGGTATTATTGCAAGTTGTCCAATAATGATTTTTTAAAGGTGTGCCATTTTAATGTACTTTTTTTTTTATACACTGCACACCGTACTTTATATATTTTTTAAACATTTATATAAATTGCACTTTTCACATTTTTACTATTATTGCAGTGTTTTTTTTTTTTGTATTGCGCTGCATTGGATGTATTGTGACATTTGCCACCAAGTGCTGGATTATGTTTTGAATCTGGATACTATTTTTCAGTAACCAAACACAGCAGGACTCATAGATATCTCTAAATTCAGCAAGGTAACACTGAAGAAGTCTCCATGCTCTCAACCAGGACTTGGGGTCTGAGCAATTTATTAAGATCTGAAGCTTGTCTTCAATAGTTAACTCCATCTGAGGATTAACATATCTATCCAATCAGGGCTGGAGTAAGGGGCACATGGGCCTGGAAATGATCAAGGGCCTACTGAGAGAAGCAGAAAGGGGCGTGACCAGTGATGTGTGGGTGTGGCCAGTGATATGTGGTTGTGGCCAGTGATGTATGGGTGTGGCCAGTGCTATGTGGGCGTGTTCACCCCCTACGCTATCAGCCCCACTGTCTCCCTAAATATGTAAAAGCAGAAAAATTGCATCATTTTAAGAGGAACATAGAACATAGTCATGATGATGGGATGTTTTATATGCGGAGGCCTGGGTCTGTAGTCCCATCCACCCTATTGTCAACCTGGCCCGGTATTCAATGGTTAAAGAATCGCTCAACAGACAGGGCTGCGCCCATGTGGTATCCAATGGCTGTGCATGCGCACTAAAGGCGCAGAATTAGTGCCGGAAGTTTATCGTTTTGCCGATGCGAAAGCAAATGGCAAGAGTTTCAGTGGGATTCAGTTGTCACCCTCTTATTGGAGGCTCTGGGTGGTCTTCTGTATGCCGGCGGTCGGGCTCCCGGCGCTCAGTATACCGGCGCCGGGAGCCCGACAGCCGGCATACCGACAGCCGGCATACCGACACTTATTTTCCCTCGTGGGGGTCCACGACCCCCATAGAGGGAGAATAAAATAGTGTGGCGCACGTAGCGCGCCACCGTGCCCGTAGCGAGCGCAGCGAGCCCGCAAGGGGCTCATTTGCACTCGCCACGCTGTCGGTAAGCCGGCGGTCGGGCTCCCGGCGCCGGGATGCTGGTCGCCGGGAGCCCGACCGCCGGCCAGCTGTAGTGAACCCGGAGGCTCTGCCCCATCCTGGCTGTAATGATAAATAAGTATGAGAATGCATCTCTTATTACGGCAATAGGTGCTACCGGGCAAAAATAAGGGCATTAATAAACAGGCCCCAGAATCAGTCGTTCTACACCTGAGTTATTTAGTTCTACATGTACTATAGAGCACACGTTATGGTGTACAGCTACAGGATATCGCTAACAATAATTGAATACAGTTACAGGTGTTCTCAAGGAAGGTCAGTACATAGCTTATATGTGAAGTGGCAAGACCAGTGTGTTTCTGAGTTATCAACGAGCTATTTCGGGAAGAAGTCCAACTTCAAGAACTGCCAGTTATTACAGTAAGTTGTAGCATCTCCATGGTGATATTAATTACACAACATCATTTGTGAGTGATCTTACAATTTACATAAATGCCAGCTTACGCTAAGTCAGTCTTGGGACGAATCAATAAATATGACATCTTCACTTATCAATTCACTAGGAACCAGAACCAGTGACATCACTGAGGCATGAGGCACCACATGTGACACCACCGCTGAGCAGGGCAGTCGAGAGCCGGGCTGGGCCCAGGTACTTTTCAAAGGGTGTGGCCTAACCACAGGAGGTGTGGTCATGTAACCTTAGAAAAAAATACTGAAAAAATAGTATTTTAAGTACCTTCATGGCCACACTGCAGCCCAGTACTCAGCAGCATGTGTTGGGCTGAGGAGAAGAGCTGCAACTGCTGCTGCCAGGTAAGGGGGACTGGGCCCCTACTGGACCCTCACTGGGGCCCTCCATCAGACCTGGGCCCGGGTAATTTATACCCTCTCTTGGCACCACTGCCGGTGAGCTAATAGGCTGCATCATTATGAATATTGTCTCATATCACAAAATCCTACAACATGGCTGCCTCCACTATGGAGACAATTTCAAGTCATGAAACCTACCTGAATAAGCTGCTGTTTGAGTTTTTGCATCTCCGAAATGTTCAGCTCGCTGAAAAGGTCGGAGACGGGGTTGAGCGACTCCCCCTTTCTCACAGCCGGAGTCCGATAGTCACCGTTCAGTTTGACAAGAGGGGGATGGATGTGGCCATTCATCTTATCCTCGTGGTTGGACTCACCGTCCTCGGTAAACTTCAGCCCATCCACTGCGATATTAATGTGGCTGTTATACATACTATCGTTGATGTTGATATACTGAGCTAACTCTTTCCTCAGGTTATTCTTCTGTTCCCTCTCACTCTTCAAAGTATCCAGGGCCTCCTCTAGCTGGTGTTCCGAGATTTCCTTTAATCGGATGGCGTCTTCCAGCTGACTGTTCAGCAACACCGTCTCCTCTTCGAATCGCTTGATTTCATGCTTCAAACCTTCGTATTCAACCTACGACAAATTGTTACAGATTTTCATCAGTATTATAATATTAAGAGAAGCACAGAGTATTTCAGCTTGGCCAACTCCTAAGTGTCTATAGGTACAACTTTGAAGTGGGAGGGACTAGGGTATACTGGAACCAATCAAGGAGTCCTAATGTTAAAAACAGGACACAGCAGGGTTTTGAGGCTCCTGTCAAAATTAAGGGGCAGGTTAGTTGTATCAAATGTCATACTCAGTTTATAGGCTTTACCTTGCTCAAGCAAGCCACTCCCACCCGTATTACTTCATCTGCGTGTATAGACTTACACTTAATAGTTCTTGCTTATCAAAAGTGACATTTTGCATATATCATTTTGGGCCTTAATTTTAGAAATTTCACAGAGATTCCTGGGGCAATAGATAAATTATGAAATCAATGAAGGCAAATAAGTGAAATTCATGTTAAAATATATATTGAATAAATGCTATATATTCTCATTGCAACTTCTCACGACCGCTTTACTGAATACTCTCTGTAGGAAAGAGCTGCAATTCTTATCTTTAAATATTTGTCATCAATCTCAATGGAACATCACTGTCCTCTTCTTACTAATTAGTTAATAGTATTGCAGAACATCTTGTCAGAGAAATTTGGACCTCTTATAATGGGACTGAATGCTTATAGGCAGTGGCGTAACTAGGGGTCCGCATCCACTGCGAGCGCTTGGAGGCGCGCAGGGCTGCGGGGCGCCCTAGCCGCCACTGATCTCTGCTGGGAAGGAGGGCACAGCGCGCGCCTCTCCTGTGTCCCACCTTCGTCTCCGGCGGCAGCAGCGTGTCAGTTTAATGAAGTGCCCGTTCGTGAGCTCTGATTGGCTCACGAACCGGCACTTCATTAAACAGACACGCCGGAGACGAAGGAGGGTCACAGGAGAGGCGCGCGCTGTGCCCTCCGTGTCCCTCCTTCCCAGCACAGCAGCGGGGGAGCCCGGAGAGGGAGTGTTGTACCTGGCACTGGGGGGGGGGGAGCATATTTGGCACTTTGTGAGGCATATTTGGCACTGGAGTGGGGAGTGGGGGAGAACATATTTGGCACTTTGTGAGGCATATTTGGCACTGGGGGGGGGGGGGGGGGGAGCGTATTTGGCACTTGGTGAGGCATATTTGGCACTGGGGGGAGAGCGTATCTGGCACTTGGTGGGGGCATAGTTGGCACGGGGGGGGGGCATAATTGCACTATGGGGGGGCATATTTGGCACGAGGGGTGCATATATGGCACTGGGGGGGTGTATGTGTACCTGGCACTGGGGGGGGTGGGCATATTTGGCACTGGGGGTATATGTGTACCTGGCATTGGGGGGGCATATTTGGCACTGGGGGCTTATGTGTACCTGGCACTGGGGGGCATATTTGGCACTGGGGGTATATGTGTACCTGGTACTGGGGGTATATGTGTACCTGGCACTGGGGGGCATATTTGGCACTGGGGGTATATGTGTACCTGGCACTGGGGGGGCATATTTGGCACTGGGGGCTTATATGTACCTGGCACGGTGGGGGAATATCTGGCACTGGGGTCATATGTGGCACTGGGAGCACAGCCCTAGCAACAAGCATTACCCCCTGGTTACAAGCACAACACCCAGCTCATGAAATCCCTGGCAACAAGCATTACCCCCTAGGAACGAGGATGACACCCAGTGCATGAAACCCCTGGCAACGAATATTACCCCCTGGCAACAAGTTTGAAACCCAGCACATGATACCTCTGGCAACAAGCATAACACCTACCGCATGAAACCCCTGGCAACGAGCATGACACCCTGAGCATGAAAACCCCTGGCACCGTGCATGGAGGGCCCTCTTCCCTCATGCGCTTATCCTTTCTTACTTTAATAATCTTCAACTGCATCAACTCCAGCAGTCTTCTGCCACCTGATACTTATTCCAGTGTCATCTGCTGATGTAACTATGTTTATTTACCCTGTACTTGTCCTATACTGTCATCAACTGTAAGTTGCTGTTTTCCTGTTTGATTATTTATGTACTCTGTAATTGGGCGCTGCGGAACCCTTGTGGCGCCATATAAATAAAGGATAATAATAATAATAATGGAACCAAGAGCATGAAACCTCTAGCAACGAGCAGGTAATTTAAAAGTAATTAGAAGCCTTACTGTAGGACTTAATGTGTAATGGGCATTTCGGTGTGTGGCATAATGTATCACGGACATTGTGGTGTGTGTCATAATGTGTCACAGGCATTACGGTGTGTGGTATACTATATCATGGGCATTGTGGTATGTGGTATAGGGTGTAGTATGGTATGCCGGCGCTCGGGCTCCCGGCGACCAGCATACCGGCGCCGGGAGGCCGACCGCCGGCATACCGACAGCGTGGCGAGCGCAAAGGAGCCCCTTGCGGGCTCGCTGCTCTCGCCACGCTACGGGCACGGTGGCACACTATTTTATTCTCCCTCCAGGGGGGTCGTGGACCCCCACGAGGGAGAATACTTGTCGGTATACTGTGTGCCGGGATCCCGACATTCGGCATACAGAAGACCACCCGTGGTATAATGTCTCAGGGGCATTGCAGTGTGTGGCATAATGTATAACGAGCATTGCGGTGTGTGGCATAGGGTATAACAGGCATTGCGGTATGTGTCACAGGCATTACAGTGTGTGGTATACTATATCATGGGCATTGTGGTATGTGGTATAATGTCTCAGGGGCATTGCAGTGTGTGGCATAATGTATAACGGGCATTGCGGTGTGTGGCATAGGGTATAACAGGCATTGCGGTATGTGTCACAGGCATTACGGTGTGTGGCATACTATATCACGGGCATTGTGGTATGTGGTATAATGTCTCAGGGGCATTGCAGTGTGTGGCAAAATGTATAACGGGCATTGCGGTGTATGGCATAGGGTATAACGGGCATTGCGGTGTGTGTCACAGGCATTACGGTGTGTGGTATACTATTTCACGAGCATTGTGGTATAATGTCTCAGGGTCATTGCAGTGTGTGGCATAATGTATCACGGACATTGTGGTATGTGCTATAATGTATCAGGGGCATTGCAGTGTGTGTCATAATGTTTAACGGACATTGCGATGCCTGTCATAATGTGTCACAGGCATTACGGTGTGTGGCATAATGTGTTGGGGGCATTATGGTGTGTGGCATATTGTATCATGGGCATTATTATGTGTGACATAATGTCTAAGGGCCATCGCAGTATGTGGCATACTGTATACTGGGCATTACTATACGGAGGAAAAATGACAAATAATGTAAGGGGCATGAATCAGGATTATTTTTTTTCCTGTGGTGGCCAACGTCTGGGCGTGCAGGTTGCAAAATTGGGGTATAAGGTAGTCTTTTCCTGCAATGCCACGCCCCTTTAGGCAAAGCCACGCCCATTTTCACAAGTCCACGCCCCCTTTGATTCACCACTTTATTTATGACAATTATAGGGGGGGGGGGGCACCAGAGAATTTTTTGGCTTGGGGGAGAAACATTTCTAGTTACGCCACTGCTTACAGGGTTAAACTTTGTGTATCAATGTAATTTTGGGCGCAGGAATCTTATATTCTGAACAGTATATCAAAGTGTTCATCTCTCCCTGCACCTGTATTCTGCTAAGTGTGTTTTCTGTGCATGACTTGCTAAAAAGGACCTTATTCCATCATTAGAGGGCTGAGAGTGGTGGATAGTGCTCTGTTACTAACTCGTGGCCCCTAAGTGACCGCCCAGGGGTCTTTCCATGCTCATAATTAAGAATAAGTATCGTATTTGGATGACAGTAATAAAGATGGATTGTGTTCTCTGTCATGTAACCATTTCTGATGTAATGTGTATTGTATACTATATAAACTGTGAGCCCTGTAAACCAAATTGTCTCTCTACGCCTGCGGGTTCTGAGACACCCATCTGGGCCTAGATGCGAATAGACTGCAATAGACATTTGGGTGTATAGTGCTCGGGATATTGCTCTACATAAATTGCCTGATTCTGCTTATAACTGGACAGGTGAGATTAGTTTGCCTGGTGGTGTTCTAAAGTAAGCAGTAATGGAGTATATAAAGACTCATATATACCTGGGAAAACCAAGGGGGAGATTTATCAAAGCTTGGAGAGGTAAAGTAAAGAGAGATAAAGTACCAACTAATCAGCTCCTAACTGCCCTGTTACAGGCTGTGTCTGAGAAATGCCAGTGAGGAGCTGATTGGTTGGTGCTTTATCTCTATCCAAGCTTTGGTACATCTCCCCCCATGTTTTGCAGGCGCAGATGTACTGACGATGATGACAGTTGCTGACACTAGTGAAATGACTGTGATTGGCTGATTGCGAAAGCACAGCTGATGCTGATTTTTCTGTATCTGTATATACGAGGTCCCCTTGACTGATCGCACAACCAGCATCCATTATAGATACTGCAGTGCGAGATATATGACTGGCATAACCGGTGGCAGAACTTGTGAGTGGTGGGCACAGGTGCAAAAATATAATTTGGGTACCCCTCCACCCCAACCCAAGTTCACAATATGCCACACAGCAGTGGGTGACAGCGTATGGCAGGGGTAGGCAGAGGGTGACAGCAGAAAGCAGGGGGAGGCAGAGGGTGGCAAGGGGAGGCAGTGGGTGACAGGGGTACAAGCACAATGTCCTGCGCTGTATGAAAAACATGGGCCATGTAACTTGGTGGGTTTAGGAACACAGCGGCCTCTGCTGTGTCTGTGACAGGGGCCCCCACCACAGTGTGGCGCTCGGTCAGGCAGCCTCTGACAGCGCCAGATACCCTGGGTGTGAGCTGCCGTTAATTCACAGACAGCAGTGACTCAGATATAATGTACAGCTGTCTGTTAATTAGAGGCAGCATGTGACTGTGATCATCAGCTCTGATAGGTGGCAGGACTCCTCTATCAGTCTGGCACACACAAGGTCAGCCCTGCCTACCTGAGGTAAGGGGCAGGTCCCTCAGACAGTGGGGCCCACCCTGCTCTCTGCACTGGGTCATACATCTGACATTGCTCAAAATGGTCTGTGGAGGAGCCAGGGGATAAATCATTGCTGGTCTAGACAGCATAGGGCCCCTTAATCCTTAGGGGCCCCGGTGCAATGCACCCTCTGCACCAATGGTAGCTCCGCCTCTGGGCATAACCTGGGTGCACATGCTGCATTTGCAGAGCACTACCGGGTGTGGTTCATCAAATCGACAGTGTCTAGGTCGACAATGTTTAGGTCAACCACTATAGGTCGACAGTCACTAGGTCGACATGGATGGAATGTCGACAGGGTTTCTAGGTTTACATGTGCTAGGTCGACAAGGCTAAAGGTCGACATGAGGATTTTTTTTATTTTTTTTTGGTGTCGTTTTCTTCGAAGAGTGACCGGGATCCCAAATTAGTGCGCCATGCTTCGGGGATGGTGCCTTAGCTCCGCTACCGCTTCGCTCGGCACAGTTTACCGTTCCAATCGTAGTCCACGTGGATCGTTAAGTATGAAAAAAATTCAAAAAAAGAAAAAAAAATACGATTTTACTTACCGATAAATCTATTTCTCGTAGTCCGTAGTGGATGCTGGGAACTCCGTAAGGACCATGGGGAATAGCGGCTCCGCAGGAGACTGGGCACATCTAAAGAAAGCTTTAGGACTAGCTGGCTCCTCCCCCTATGACCCTCCTCCAAGCCTCAGTTAGGATACTGTGCCCGGACGAGCGTACATAATAAGGAAGGATATTGAATCCCGGGTAAGACTCATACCAGCCACACCAATCACACCGTACAACTTGTGATCTGAACCCAGTTAACAGTATGATAACAACGAAGGAGCCTCTGAAAAGATGGCTCACAACAACAATAACCCGATTTAGTTAACAATAACTATGTACAAGTATTGCAGACAATCCGCACTTGGGATGGGCGCCCAGCATCCACTACGGACTACGAGAAATAGATTTATCGGTAAGTAAAATCTTATTTTCTCTGACGTCCTAGTGGATGCTGGGAACTCCGTAAGGACCATGGGGATTATACCAAAGCTCCCAAACGGGCGGGAGAGTGCGGATGACTCTGCAGCACCGAATGAGAGAACTCCAGGTCCTCCTCAGCCAGGGTATCAAATTTGTAGAATTTAGCAAACGTGTTTGCCCCTGACCAAGTAGCTGCTCGGCAAAGTTGTAAAGCCGAGACCCCTCGGGCAGCCGCCCAAGATGAGCCCACTTTCCTTGTGGAATGGGCTTTTACAGATTTTGGCTGTGGCAGGCCTGCCACAGAATGTGCAAGCTGAATTGTACTACAAATCCAACGAGCAATAGTCTGCTTTAGAAGCAGGAGCACCCAGCTTGTTGGGTGCATACAGGATAAACAGCGAGTCAGACTTTCTGACTCCAGCCGTCCTGGAAACATATATTTTCAGGGCCCTGACCACGTCAAGTAACTTGGAGTCCTCCAAGTCCCTAGTAGCCGCAGGCACCACAATAGGTTGGTTCATGTGAAAAGCAGAAACCACCTTAGGGAGAAATTGAGGACGAGTCCTCAATTCTGCCCTGTCAGAATGAAACATTAAGTAAGGGCTTTTATATGATAAAAGCCGCCAATTCTGACACACGCCTGGTTGAAACCAGTGCTAACCGCATCGTCACCTTCCATGTGAGATATTTTAAGTCCATAGTGGTGAGTGGTTCAAACCAATGTGACTTAAGGAACCTCAAAACAACATTGAGATCCCAAGGTGCCACTGGAGGCACAAAAGGAGGTTGTATATGCAGTACCCCTTTTACAAATGTCTGAACTTCAGGTACTGAAGCCAGTTCTTTCTGGAAGAAAATCGACAGGGCCGAAATTTGAACCTTAATGGACCCTAATTTTAGGCCCATAGACAGTCCTGTCTGCAGGAAATGGAGGAAACGACCTAGTTGAAATTCCTCTGTAGGGGCCTTCTTGGCCTCACACCACGCAACATATTTTTGCCAAATGCGGTGATAATGTTTTGCGGTTACATCCTTCCTGGCTTTGACCAGGGTAGGGATGACTTCATCTGGAATGCCTTTTTCCTTCAGGATCCGGCGTTCAACCGCCATGCCGTCAAACGCAGCCGCGGTAAGTCTTGGAACAGACAAGGCCCCTGCTGGAGCAGGTCCTTTCTTAGAGGTAGAGGCCACGGGTCTTCCGTGAGCATCTCTTGAAGTTCCGGGTACCAAGTCCTTCTTGGCCAATCCGGAACCACGAGTATCGTTCTTACTCCTCTCCTTCTTATGATTCTCAGTACTTTTGGTATGAGAGGCAGAGGAGGGAACACATACACTGACTGGTACACCCACGGTGTCACCAGAGCGTCCACCGCTATTGCCTGAGGGTCCCTTGACCCTGCGCAATATCTGTCCAGTTTCTTGTTAAGACGGGACGCCATCATGTCCACCTTTGGTTTTTCCCAACGGTTTACAATCAGTTGGAAGACTTCTGGGTGAAGTCCCCACTCCCCCGGGTGGAGGTCATGCTGAGGAAGTCTGCTTCCCAGTTGTCCACTCCCTGAATGAACACTGCTGACAGTGCTATCACATGATTTTCCGCCCAGCAGAGAATCCTTGCAGCTTCTGCCATTGCCCTCCTGCTTCTTGTGCCGCCCTGTCTGTTTACGTGGGCGACAGCCGTGATGTTGTCCGACTGGATCAATACCGGTTGACCCTGAAGCAGAGGCTTTTCTTGACTTAGGGCATTGTAAATGGCCCTTAGTTCCAGGATATTTTTGTCTCCAGGCTTGACCATAAGCCCTGGATATTCCTTCCCTGTGTGACTGCTCCCCAGCCTCGCAGGCTGGCATCCGTGGTCACCAGGACCCAGTCCTGAATGCCGAATCTGCGGCCCTCTAGAAGATGAGCACTCTGCAACCACCACAGGAGGGACACCCTTGTCCTTGGTGACAGGGTTATCCGCTGATGCATCTGAAGATGCGACCCGGACCATTTGTCCAGTAGGTTCCACTGGAAAGTTCTTGTGTGGAATCTGCCGAATGGGATTGCTTCGTAGGAAGCCACCATTTTTACCCAGAACCCTTGTGCATTGATGCACTGAGACTTGGTTCGGTTTTAGGAGGTTCCTGACTAGCTCGGATAACTCCCTGGCTTTCTCCTCCGGGAGAAACACCTTCTTTCTGGACTGTGTCCAGGATCATCCCTAGGAACAGAAGACAAGTCGTCGGAACCAGCTGCGATTTTGGAATATTGAGAATCCACTCGTGCTGCTGCAACACTACCTGAGATAGTGCTACACCGACCTCCAACTGTTCTCTGGATCTTACCCTTATCAGGGAATCGTCCAAGTAAAGGATAACTAAAATTCCCTTCCTTCGAAGGAATATCATCATTTCGGTCATTACTTCAGTAAAGACCCGGGGTGCCGTGGACCATCCCTACGGCAGCGTCTGAACTGATAGTGACAGTTCTGTACCATAACCTGAGATACCTTTGGTGAGAAGGGTAAATTTTGACATGAAGGTAAGCATCCTTGATGTCCCGAGACATCATGTAGTCCCCTTCTTCCAGGTTTGCAATCACTGCTCTGAGTGACTCAATTTTGAATTTGAACCTCTGTATGTAAGTGTTCAAAGATTTTAGATTTTAAAATCGGTCTCACCGAGCCGTCTGGCTTCGGTACCACAATAGTGTGGAATAATACCCCGTTCCCTGTTGCAGGAGGGGTACCTTTATTATCACCTGCTGGGAATACAGCTTGTGAATGGCTTCCAAAACTGCCTCCCTGTCAGCGGGAGACGTCGGTAAAACAGACTTTTGGAAACGGCGAGGGGAATACGTCTCGAATTCCAATTTGTACCCCTGAAATATTACCTGAAGGATCCAGGGGTCTACTTGCGAGTGAGCCCACTGCGCACTGAAATTCACTGAGAACGGGCCCCCACCGTGCCTGAACTTGTAAAGCCCTAGCGTCATACTGAGGGCTTGGCAGCGGTGGAAAAGGGTTTCTGTTCCTGGGAACTGGCTGATCTCTGCAGCCATTTTCCTCTCCCTCTGTCACGAGCAGAAAAGAGGAACCCTTTTGTCCGCTTGCCAACCAGGACTGCGCCTGATAATACGGCGTCTTATTTTGAGAGGCGACCTAGGGTACATCCCCTTTTTTAAGGCAATACTTCCAAATGCCGTTTGGAATCCCTGACCACTTTACTAGAATACCAAACACTTATACTTGATGCCAGTCGGCAAATATTCCGCTGTGCATCATGCATATATAGAAAAGCATCTTTTAATTGCTCTATAGGCAATAATATACTGTATCTAGGATATCAATATTTCCAGTCAGGGAATCCGACCACGCCACCCAGCACTGCACATCCAGGCTGAGGCGATTGCTGGTCGCAGTATAACACCAGTATGTGTGTAAATACATTTTAGGATACCCTCCTGCTTTTTATCAGCAGGATCCTTAAGGGCGGCCATCTCAAGAGAGGGTAGAGCCCTTGTTCTTACAATCGTGTGAGCGCCTTATCCCCTGTAGGGGGTGTTTCCCAACGCACCCTAACCTCTGGCGGGAAAAGGTATACTGCCAATAACTTTTTAGAATTATCAATTGTTATCGGAGGAAAACCCACGCATCATCACACACCTCATTTTATTTTTCAGAGTCAGGAAAACTATAGGAAGTTTTTCCTCACCAAACATAATACCCCTTTTTTGGTGGTATTCATATTATCAGAAAAGTGTAAACATTTACCATTGCCTCAATCATGCAATATGTGGCCCTATTGGAAATCACGGTTGTCTCTTCACCGTCGACACAGGAGCCAGTATCCGTGTCGGCGTCTGTATCTGAGGTAACGGGCGCTTTAGAGCCCCTGTATGAGACGTCTGGACAGGCACAAGCTGAGTAGCCGGCTGTCCCATGTCAACCACTGTCTTTTATACAAAGCTGACACTGTCACGCAATTTCAACAGTACATCCACTCAGGTGTCGACCCCCTAGGGGGTGACAACACTATTACAGACACTCTACTCCGTCTCCACATCATTTTTCTCCTCATACATGTCGACACAAAAGTACCGACACACAGCACACACACAGGGAATGCTCTGATAGAGGACAGGACCCACTAGCCCTTTGGGGAGACAGAGGGAGAGTTTGCCAGCACACACCAGAGCGCTATATATATACAGGGATAACCTTATATAAGTGTTTTTCCCTTTATAGCTGCTGTATTGTTTATACTGCGCCTAATTTGTGCCCCCCTCTCTTTTTTAACCCCTTTCTGTAGTGTAGTGACTGCAGGGGAGAGCCAGGGAGCTTCCCTCCAACTGAGCTGTGAGGGAAAATGGCGCCAGTGTGCTGAGGAGATAGGCTCCGCCCCTTTCTCGGCGTCCTTATCATCCGTTTTTTTATATGTTTTGGCAGGGGTTAAATGCATCCATATAGCCCAGGAGCTATATGTGATGCATTTATTTTAGCCATATAAGGTTTTATCGTTTTATTGCGTCTCAGGGCGCTGCCCCCCCAGCGCCCTGCACCCTCAGTGACCGGAGTGTGAAGTGTGCTGAGAGCAATGGCGCACAGCTGCGGTGCTGTGCGCTACCTTATCTGAAGACAGGATCGTCTTCTGCCGCCGATTTCACCGGACCTCTTCGCTCTTCTGGCTCTGTAAGGGGGACGGCGGCGCGGCTCCGGTGACCCATCCAGGCTGAACCTGTGATCGTCCCTCTGGAGCTAATGTCCAGTAGCCTAAGAAACCCGATCCACTCTGCACTCAGGTGAGTCCGTTTCTTCTCCCCTTAGTCCCACGATGCAGTGAGCCTGTTGCCAGCAGGTCTCACTGAAAATAATAAACCTAAACTAAAACTTTCACAAAGAACTCAGGAGAGCCCCTAGTGTGCACCCTTCTCGTCGGGCACATAAATCTAACTGAGGCTTGGAGGAGGGTCATAGGGGGAGGAGCCAGTGCACACCAGCTAGTCCTAAAGCTTTCTTTAGATGTGCCCAGTCTCCTGCGGAGCCGCTATTCCCCATGGTCCTTACGGAGTTCCCAGCATCCACTAGGACGTCAGAGAAATGTGAAAAACTCATGTCGACCTTTAGACCTGTCGACCTAGCACGTGTCGACCTAGAAACCCTGTCGACCTTCCATCCATGTCGACCTAGTGACTGTCGACCTATAGTGGTCGACCTAAACATTGTCGACCTAGACACTGTCGATCTTCAGACCGGATCCCAGCACTACCTTAGCATACGGGCGAAAATACACTATTATGCATATTTAAGTGTAAATTTCGCCCAATTTGCAGCCATTTTTCCAAGAACTTTACCCCAGCCGCACAGTGATTCAAAAGCAAGAACTAACATTCAATTACTTTTTATATTTCCCTTTATCTAAAAGCCAAGAACTTGTTACAGCAGCAACTGGTTATTGCAGATCTACTAAGATGAAATATGGGCAATCGGTAAGCTATAATTATGTCTATACATAGTGATGAAATGCAACTTTTTATAGGGACACAGCCATAGGGAATAACCGAATATACAACGTGAACACCTGGCAACATCTGCGCCAAGCCACGGAGGACTGTAAACAGCGACATCAATGAACAGAACGATCAGTGTTCCCTGAACTCTTGTACTAGACAGAGGTGGCTAATGATCAACCACGTGCCGGGATCTGATACGTTGGAAGTCTCTGTACAGGAAGGGTGGCGGGGTCCATGGGTGGTCTTCAGGTTGCCGGCGGCCGGGCTCCCGGTGACCACCATACCGGCACCGGAATCCCGACTGCCGGCATACCGACATCTTTTCTCCCTCTTGGGGGTCCACGACCCCCCTGAAGGGAGAATAGATAGCGTAGCGCGCCACCGTGCCCGCAGCGAGCCCGCAAGGGGCTCATTTGTGCTCGCCCAGCTGTCGGTATGCCGGCGCCGGTATGCTGGTCGCCGGGGCCCCGACCGCCGGCAAACCATACTACACCCGGGGTCCACGTGCTCTAGGATTTGGATTTATAAAAAAATATAATATTCCAACAAGTATATAAAGAACTATTTAAACATAAATAAGATTATATAACACCATAAAAAGGTATAGTCTGGACTGGTTGTTTTTATAGCAACAAATTCAGGGGGACATTTACTAAGCAGTGATATAAGTGGAGAAGTGAGCCAGTGGAGAAGTTGCCCATGGCAACCAATCAGCACTGAAGTAACATCTATAATTTGCATACTATAAAATGATACAAAGCTGCTGATTGGTTGATGGGGCAACTTCTCCACTGGCTCACTTCTCCGCTCTTATCACGGCTTAGTAAATGTTCCCCTCAGTTGGAGATTTGAAAAAGTCGCTTTGACAGGACTACGATGGGCAGATGATAAAGATTTATTGTAACCTCTATGGCTAGACCTCTCGGCTGATATTTATGGTAGTCTTGTAGTCACTGGACTGGAGAACCCGGAGTTCATCTCCTAACTCAGCTGTCACAGATCTGTGGGAATCCGGCAACTGTGCAGCCACATTCACTGTCCTATTTACTAAAAGTTATAGGGCTAGGTTTCCGTCAGCCGCTCATTGTAGCCATAGAAAAACTCCTGCCGCCGTCCAGTGATGCGCGGAAATTCGGGTCATTAACGACCCTCGCTGTCGACCCGGCTGCCGACCGCCGGGCCGGGTAAAACACTAGGTGACGTCGCTCATAGAGCACGTCGCCTAGTGTGTACCCACCTTTAGGGAAAGATGTATTGAAGTTTTTAAACAGTGAAGTGGACAGGTGGAGAAGTTGCCCATAGAAACGGAATGCGGTTATGTGACCGGCGGTCACAATACCGACGCTGAGATCCCGACCCATGAATATGCCGCCGGTCGGCATGCCAACCAACATGGACTATTCCCACTCATTGCGCTTGCCACCGCCCGGCCATCTAACATCCGGGACCCCAGCGTCGGTTGACCCCTGGTCGCACATACCCAACCCATAGAAACCAATCAGCTTTTATATTCTATTTTATAGAATATACTTGACAGGTGTTAGCTAGAAGCTGATTGGTTCTGTGGGTAACTTCTCCACTTGTCCACTCTTTACAAGCTTTGATACATCTCCCCCTAAGTGTTTTGAGCCTATGGGGTAGCCCACGTGATGCAGGCATTGTCGAGTTTGGGGCGAGTCTGGCTAAAGTTTTAAAGGGACAATCATTTAAAAGGAAGGCTTCTACATTTATCCCTAATAAGTTCATGATTTGAGAAGAATAGGTAATGGCAATTAATGTGTAACATACTCCAGCTTACTAAAATGCAAACCTGCTCCCTCTAGATGAAATGATAAACACATGAAACTGTGCGTGTCGTATGTATCTATAGGCGGGATGCAGCAATGCTAAAAATGCAGTTTTCAGGAGTTTTGCCGCTTACCACGTATGCACCAAGCTCCGGAATGCGATAGACTCCAGAGCTTAGGGGCCTAATTCAGACCTTATCACTCCAATGTGAATTTGCAGAGGTTTGCGATCAGATAGTCGCTGCCCAGACAGAGTGAAAATCCGCCCCGTGCAAGTCTGTGTACGGCGTGCGCAAAGTTTTCAAAACGCCGGTCAGCTACAAATCCGTTCGCAACTCACTCAACATCGAATGATTTTCCAGTCTGTGCAGTCTGTGCGCAGCCCAGGACCTACTCCTACAGTGCGATATAAACCGGCTGATCGGGGCCGGAGCTGACGTCACACACCCGCCCTGAAAACGCTTGGGAACGCCTTCGTTTTTCCTGACACTCCCAGGAAATGACCAGTTACCACCCCACAAACGTCCTCTTCCTGTCAATCAGCCTGCGTTCGCCAAGCTTTTTCCTCAGTCTGGCCTCGCGCCTGCGCATTTCGATCCGTACTCATGTGCAGTCGTTCGATACTCAGCAGCCTTGCGAATTGGCAGAACAGTGATCAGGTCTGAATTAGGCCCTAGATGCTGTGGCGTTACCCTATTGAAGCGTATGGTCTCCTATAGCATTGCCCCCTGAGAGGGATCGGATCAGATCCCTCCCAGCACCCCAACCCCCCCCCCCCCCCCGCTGTGTGTGCATCGCTCCATGCATTCGCAGACGGGCTTCCGGGTCCTAAACCTGGTAATTCCCACACCGCAAAGGACAGCTCTCATCGAGTGTTGTGCTTTGCTGAAATCCTCATGCACACAGCGGTGATATTCTCCGATATACATGTGATTCAATTAGGAGCAGAAGAGTTTCTAAAGTTACAACTCCATCATCTCTATACTGTTTAATCATAGAAACATAGAATTTGACGGCAGAAAAGAACCACTTGGCCCATCTAGTCTGCCCCTTTTTTATTTTATCCTTTAGGCAATCTCAACCCTTTTTTAACCTTAATTCTTTGTAAGGATATTCATATGCCTGTGCCAAGCATGTTTAAATTGCCCTACAGTCTTAGCTTCTACCACCTCTGATGGGAGGCTATTCCACTTATCCACTACCCTTTCTGTGAAGTAATTTTTCCTTAAATTTCCCCTGAACCTCCCCCCCTCCAGTCTCAATGTATGCCCTCGAGTTCTAATACTTCTTTTCCTTTGAAGAATGTTTCCCTCCTGAACTTTGTTAAGACCCTTGATATATTTGAAAGTTTCTATCATGTCTCCCCTTTCCCTTCTCTCCTCCAAACTATACATGTTAAGATCTTTTAGATTTTTTAATCAACACTAGTCCCTCCATACTGAAGGTAATAAATCTCTCTGTATATTTTGTAACACCAAAGGGATAGTGGCCCTAAATAAAAATTGAATAATGAAATTCATGAACAATGTACAATTGGATTCTCCAGTGTAGGGTAGGATAGAACTTCTTGCATTTATTCCTAATGCGTAAGAATTATTGAGTCTATCGGTGACGCAGAACTAATAAATTCAAGTCTAAACCATGAATAATGGCATCTAATTAGATCAGGGAAGGCCTGGTCTGAAATACACTCAACTCAGGAATAAAATTGGGTCAGAATCAGGAAAATATGCCTACAGGATAAGGTGTAGTTTCCCCATTACTGTTCTATTCCATCTGGAACATCTTCCATCATATAACTAACTTGATATCAGCCAGCAGATGGCAGTATAATGCAGCTTATAACATGTAGCAGCTTCCACAGCTGTCATCTATTTATTCCCACCGAGAAACCTCAAAATATAGATTATAGCAATGGAACATTGAACAATGAGATTTCCTACAGCACCTTTTTTGCTGAGACCAGAGGGAAAACATTCTTTCATGCTATAGCCCAGTGGTTCTCAAACTGTGTGCAGTGGCTCCCTGGGGTGCCTTGGGACACTTGCAGGGGTGCCTTGGACTGGCGGTCCAGGACCGATTCAAATTATTTATGGTCAATGTAATAGGCAAAACCAGTGCTGGTTGCTGCCAATCATAAAATATGTGGACAAACGGAAGCAAATCTCATCCCTCCCCACATAATTGAACCTAAGGATGACCTATAAACACAATTTACTTAATTGAATTTATCTTTCTTAATATCTCAGTAAGAAACTTTTTGGCCGTGAAAAAAATTCTGATACTCTAGGACGCCGTGAGTGATTCAAAAAGGTTTGGAAACCACTGGCATAGCCTATAGGTACTGTACACTCTTCAGCAAAGTTAATCACAAATGTACACATATATGAATATGGAACAAAGGGGGGTCATTCCGAGTTGATCGCTCGCTGACGTTTTTCGCAGCATAGCGATCAGGCTAAAAACCAGCTGTTCTGCGCATGCGTATGGTCCGCAGGGCGCACGCGCCAAGTAATTTCACACCAAACTAAGCAATTTTACACAGGGGCGAGGGACGCTTTTCAGTCGCTCTGCTGATCGGTGTGTGATTGACAGGAAGTGGGTGTTTCTGGGCGGAAACTGACCGTTTTCCGGGAGTGTGCTAAAAAACGCAGGCGTGCCAGGGACAAACGCGGGAGTAGAAACAGAAACAACCAATCAAATTGGAAGGGGCGCTCAAGCTGTGGTTCCAATTAGTATATGTTAAAGCAGCTGTCTGAATAGGCTAGTCACACCTATAACATCTTACACAACAAAAATAACCAAAATAAGACAGCGCTGACTGAGATGGATTGTCAAAATTACAGTATTATTTAATATTAAAATTACAATAAATGCCAAAAATAAAATAAATTAAAATGAGATAGGTCTCACTGCACTAATGAGCTCATAGTCACCATACATATGTTGTTAATCGCTTGCTGCTTTATCCAATGTCCCTCATGGGGTCCGCACATTTGAATGTCCCTTATCCTGGGGTTGTGGCACAATCCCCGGGCCGAAATACTTGAAATGACGACGCTGGAGGAATAGCTGTCCCAGTAGTGTGGCAATACAACAGGAATGTCCTCACCAGTAGTGCGTAGTGATGTATTGTTCGGTCCTTGTAGATGGATATGGGTACAAATAGCGTTATTTGGCGGAATCCTCAGGGGTCCAAGCAGTGATAGATATTCAGTGAAGGTGACACAGGCTCACACCTGACGCGTTTCCCAGCTGACTGCTGCTTTATCAAAGGTGACTGTGATCTTAACTGGCAGTGTATTTATACCTAAGTTAATTGCTCTATTCATTACAGCTGATTCAGACAATCCATCTCTTAATATGTATGTAAACTATTAAAACCATCATTTTATATGGATAGACTCAAGGCAATATAAAAATACAGTATAATCTATAAACCGTAATATCTTATTCATTTAGAAATTGTACTTAAATTCGGTCCAGTGGTGCTGGAACGCACGCGGACTACTCGACTTCCGGCCAATGACCCGCATTCGTTACTTTGGAAACGGGTCTCCTCCAATCGTGTATCTCAGACATAGTGATCTTCCGGTCCGTGACCCGCACTGGTTACCATGGGGATAGAGTTCATCTCCCCTCTAATCATATAGCGAGTGCGAGGTCACGTGACTGGCGTTCGATGGAGCGCATAATATGTTAAGTTATTTCTGGTCTATGGCCCGCATAGGTTACTATGGGGAGACAATCCCTCCCTCCTCCAATCATATTACGTGTACAGGGCCACGTGATCGGCACCTGGTGGAACGCATAGTACACCAGGAAGCTCGTTCGGTAACCTAATGTAGTTTACAACAATTGCGAATCACTTATATATGCAGAGGGAATTTCATTTAATAATATAGAGAGGCGATCCTATTTGACTAATAACATTCTATAATTATATAGGTTATATGTTACCATCATTATTACACATTTGGAAAATTATCTTAACAATCTTCCAAAAGGGTTGATCCCTAACAAAAATGCTTCCTACATGGATTTTCTAAATGGCTATACATAACAGTCTTGGAATGTATCTATATTCAGAAGATATATCTAATTACCACTTATATGTGGTTTCTAGGAGGATGCAGGGGGGGGGGAGGGGGGGGTAGGATACATAAAACAACCAATTCTTATATCAATTGTGTTTAGGAATCAAACTACAACCTACCAGGTTATAGTGACGGTTTCGTTCTTTCAAAAGAATCTATTATTGTATCAAATATATTTATTGACACTACGAAAACATGGGATGTAAATAGGAAGGAATGGAAGGAGAATATAAAGTAAGTAGTGTGAGGGGTTGTATGTATACCAGACAGATAACTATATTTTAAATCACACAGTTGAGTTCTACTGACTCATTTAGATCCGTAGGGAAAATGCTATTCATTTTAAGCATCCAGAATACTTCTTGTTTACAGAAGGTCTTATATCTATCTCCCCCTCTTGTCGTTTTACTGATAAATTCTAGACCTGTCACCTTCAGACATTTTGGGTTTCCTTTGTGGAAATCCGCATAGTGTTTGGATACACTATGTGTTAAGACTTTTTTCAGGATATTTCTGCGGTGCTCAAGGAATCTTACTTTTAAGGGACGTGTAGTCCTACCAATATATTTTAAATTACAACCGCAAGTCAGCATATAGATTACATAAGATGTATTGCAGTTTATATATGTTTTTATCTCGTATGATTTCTCATCCCCATCTATATTGATCATTATAGTGCGGTCAGCTGTAAAATTGCAGGTTAAACATCTATTCCTCCCACATTTGAAGAACCCTTTGGTTTTATTTCCCAACTGTGTGAGCCAATCTGTTCTTTCTGAATTCCTATTAGGATTATTCTCCTCTTCAATTCTTTTCAGGTGGCTGGGGGCCAATATATTTTTGAGGGATCTATTCTTTCGGAAGATAAAATTAGGTACTCTTGGAAGAATATTTACTAATATGTTATCCTGTTTTAATATATTATAGTTTTTTGATATAATTTCCCTCACTTCTGCATGACAGTTATTGTAAGTCGAAATGAATGATATATCTGAGGACAGGTTCTGCTCTCTATCTTCTTTATTTTTAGGGTTACCCTTTGATGGATTTAGGAGTTGGTCTCTATCTATATTCTTCACTTCGTTCAGTGCTTTATCTAATATATGGCTTGGATACCCTCTGTCTCTAAAAGAATTTATCATAGTTTTTGCTTGAGAGTCAAAAGAAGTCATAGTTGAGCAGTTTCTTCTAATGTGTAATAGTTGGCTCTTGGGAATGCCTTTTTTTCCATGAAGAGTGGTGTGCACTATTAAAGTGTAAATAGGCATTAGTGCCAGTTTCTTTTACATAATTACATGTAACTATTTCTTTATTTATTACTTCTAATGAAACATCCAAAAAATTTATACGGGTAGTGTTAAAAGAGTGAGTGAAAGTGAGGTTATATAAATTATTATTCAAGTGTGTGACAAATGAAAGTGCTGAAGCATAATCCCCATCCCAAATAATAAATAGATCATCTATATATCGCCCATAGAGGACCAGGTGCACGCCGAACTCGCCACTCCACACGAGCTGGCCTTCGACCTCGCCCATGTAGAGATTGGCGTAGCTCGGCGCGAACCTGGTCCCCATGGCTGTGCCCATCACCTGAAGAAAAAAAGTGTCCAAAAATATAAAATAATTATGCTTTAAAATAAAGGAAATAGAATCCAAAATAAACTGTTTGTGTTTCTCCCTGAGGTCCCCATCTTTTTCCAGTCGGTTAGTAATCGTTTGTATACCCAAATCATGGGGAATGTTTGAATATAGACTCTGTACGTCTAATGTCAAAAACGCATAAGAGTCCTCCCATTTTATTCTTTTTATCATATTTAAAAAGTGTGTGGTATCTTTGATGTGGGACCTCAGGGTAGAAACACGTGGTTGTAAATGTGAATCAACATAATGGGATAAATTAGACGTGAGGGAATTAATACCAGAAATAATAAGACGACCAGGAGGTGAGGTGAGGGATTTGTGTATCTTGGGGAGGTGGTAATAAGTTGGTACAATAGGGTGAGGACAGAAGAGAAACTGATATTCTTCTTTCGTGATAGTATGCTCCTCAACCGCAGCTGAAAGGAGGTGTTGAAGTTCTATTAAATATTTCTCTGTTGGATCAGTTGATAATATTGAATAAAATGTTAGGACCTATAGGTATCAGAAAAACAGAGATAAAAGTCTAAATTTAGAAAGAAATCATGTCACCAGGGGCATGGGATACACCCAATCTAGTGATCTCAAGACAGACAGTCCCAGACATTATAAGAATAGAGGTAGACAACAATACCGC
Source organism: Pseudophryne corroboree (assembly GCF_028390025.1). NCBI lineage: Eukaryota > Metazoa > Chordata > Amphibia > Anura > Myobatrachidae > Pseudophryne > Pseudophryne corroboree. The sequence goes on along the minus strand of NC_086449.1, from coordinate 794,055,680 downwards.
TCACAAAATAATTACCGGTTTTCCGATAGGGATAGGACATTAGAAAGAGAAAATAGATCAGAAATGATAGAACACAATAAAAAAAGAACAACTCTAGAACCAGGAGCAAGGCCAAAATATAAGGAATCAATATCAACTGGCAATAAGGAGGGTTTTTTAGAACAACGAAAACAGGGAATCTGGGACAGGGACAGAGAGTGGCAAAGGGACTCCCAAAAGAGAGGCAGAAACCCAAGTCTAGAGGAAGAAGAGGAGGCAAGAAAGAAACATCCAAGAGATTAAAAGCTCTTAAGAGAAAGAGTCAAGGAAAAAATATATTTAATTTATCCTCAAAAAAACTGTCAGAAAGTGAAATTCAATTATTAGCTAAAGGTCTAAAATTTTCCCCTACAGCACCACCGAACATTTTTGATTTATTTGTAGAATTGAATCGGTTTGTAAGAACCCTTTGTCGCAAAAAGTATTTTGCAAAACAAAACTTACTAAAAAATGGAGAAGAAGCATACCCTATATTATTAGACACGGGAGATACAACGGCTATACAGATACTTACTGAACTCCTAGAGGAGAACCCAGAGAAATCTTCCCCTGAGAAGATCTTTGACATTACAGAAGAACGCAAGTTCTTCAAAAATAAATCAGATTTTTATACGATTAAATCTAAGGGTTTTAGTATAGAGAGTTTTTATAAAACTACATTAGACGATTTCAAAACACTATGTGCAGAAAACACCAAAATTACAAAGAAAAAACAGAATATAAACAAATGGGAAAAGAAAGCCTTAAGAAAACTCACTAAAGACAGCTCGATTATAATTAAGGCTGCTGATAAGGGGGGGGGGGGTTCTCATTATACAAGACAGGAAAGATTACATAAAGGAAGCGGAGAGACAATTAGGAGATAGAACTTTTTATTCAATATTATCAACTGCTCCAACAGAGAAATATTTAATAGAACTTCAACACCTCCTTTCAGCTGCGGTTGAGGAGCATACTATCACGAAAGAAGAATATCAGTTTCTCTTCTGTCCTCACCCTATTGTACCAACTTATTACCACCTCCCCAAGATACACAAATCCCTCACCTCACCTCCTGGTCGTCCTATTATTTCTGGTATTAATTCCCTCACGTCTAATTTATCCCATTATGTTGATTCACATTTACAACCACGTGTTTCTACCCTGAGGTCCCACATCAAAGATACCACACACTTTTTAAATATGATAAAAAGAATAAAATGGGAGGACTCTTATGCGTTTTTGACATTAGACGTACAGAGTCTATATTCAAACATTCCCCATGATTTGGGTATACAAACGATTACTAACCGACCAGGGCCGGTTCAAGGGCGCTCTGCGCCCCGGGCAGGAAAAGGGGCGTGGCCTAATACAGGGGGCGTGGTCAGTTACGCCCCCTGTACATTGCTAGCGCCGCTTGAATGCTGAGCGGTGCGCGATGACGTCATCGCGCACCGCACAGCAAAAGGTCCTCTCCACGAAGGAAACCTAGACGCTATGCGTCTAGTTCCCTTCGTGGAGAGGACCTTTGCTGTGCGGTGCACGATGACGTCATCGCGCACCGCTCAGCAAAGTTACTCTCCACGAAGGGAAACTAGACGCATAGCGTCTAGTTCCCTTCACAGAAGGCGGACGGGGACGGCAGCGGGCAGCGGAGGCGGACGGGGGACACAGCGGGCAGCAGTGGCGGATCTTGCCACGGTGCGGCGCCCTCCGGATGGCGCCAGCGCCCTCCGGAAGGCGGCGCCCCGGGCAAAAGTCCTGCTTGCCCGTGGCAAGATCCGCTACTGTAACCGACTGGAAAAAGATGGGGACCTCAGGGAGAAACACAAACAGTTTATTTTGGATTCTATTTCCTTTATTTTAAAGCATAATTATTTTATATTTTTGGACACTTTTTTTCTTCAGGTGATGGGCACAGCCATGGGGACCAGGTTCGCGCCGAGCTACGCCAATCTCTACATGGGCGAGGTCGAAGACCAGCTCGTGTGGAGTGGCGAGTTCGGCGCGCACCTGGTCCTCTATGGGCGATATATAGATGATCTATTTATTATTTGGGATGGGGATTATGCTTCAGCACTTTCATTTGTCACACACTTGAATAATAATTTATATAACCTCACTTTCACTCACTCTTTTAACACTACCCGTATAAATTTTTTGGATGTTTCATTAGAAGTAATAAATAAAGAAATAGTTACATGTAATTATGTAAAAGAAACTGGCACTAATGCCTATTTACACTTTAATAGTGCACACCACTCTTCATGGAAAAAAGGCATTCCCAAGAGCCAACTATTACGCATTAGAAGAAACTGCTCAACTATGACTTCTTTTGACTCTCAAGCAAAAACTATGATAAATTATTTTAGAGACAGAGGGTATCCAAGCCATATATTAGATAAAGCACTGAACGAAGTGAAGAATATAGATAGAGACCAACTCCTAAATCCATCAAAGGGTAACCCTAAAAATAAAGAAGATAGAGAGCAGAACCTGTCCTCAGATATATCATTCATTTCGACTTACAATAACTGTCATGCAGAAGTGAGAGAAATTATATAAAAAAACTATAATATATTAAAACAGGATAACATATTAGTAAATATTATTCCAAGAGTACCTAATTTTATCTTCCGAAAGAATAGATCCCTCAAAAATATATTGGCCCCCAGCCACCTGAAAAGAATTGAAGAGGAGAATAATCCTAATAGGAATTCAGAAAGAACAGATTGGCTCACACAGTTGGGAAATAAAACCAAAGGGTTCTTCAAATGTGGGAGGAATAGATATTTAACCTGCAATTTTACAGCTGACCGCACTATAATGATCAATATAGATGGGGATGAGAAATCATACGAGATAAAAACATATATAAACTGCAATACATTTTATGTAATCTATATGCTGACTTGCGGTTGTCATTTAAAATATATTGGTAGGACTACACGTCCCTTAAAAGTAAGATTCCTTGAGCACCGCAGAAATATCCTGAAAAAAGTCTTAACACATAGTGTATCCAAACACTGGCCCTCATTCCGAGTTGTTCGCTCGCAAGGCGATTTTAGCAGTATTGCACACGCTAAGCCGCCGCCTACTGGGAGTGAATCTTGGCTTCTTAAAATTGCGAACGAAAGATTCGCAATATTGCGATTACACATCTCGTAGCAGTTTCAGAGTAGCTTCAGACTTACTCGGCATCTGCGATCAGTTCAGTGCTTATCGTTCCTGGTTTGACGTCACAAACACACCCAGCGTTCGCCCAGACACTCCTCCGTTTCTCCAGCCACTCCCGCGTTTTTTTCCGGAAACGGTAGCGTTTTTTCCCACACGCCCATAAAACGGCCTGTTTCCGCCCAGTAACACCCATTTCCTGTCAATCACACTACGATCGCCTGAGCGAAGAAAAAGCGGTGAGTAAAAATCCAAACTTCATAGCAAATTTACTTGGCGCAGTCGCAGTGCGGACATTGCGCATGCGCACTAAGCGGAAAAACGCTGCGATGCGAAGAAATTTTCCGAGCGAACGACTCGGAATGACCTCCACTATGCGGATTTCCACAAAGGAAACCCAAAATGTCTGAAGGTGACAGGTCTAGAATTTATCAGTAAAACGACAAGAGGGGGAGATAGATATAAGACCCTCTGTAAACAAGAAGTATTCTGAATGCTTAAAATGAATAGCATTTTCCCTACGGGTCTAAATGAGTCAGTAGAACTCAACTGTGTGATTTAAAATATAGTTATCTGTCTGGTATACATACAACCCCTCACACTACTTACTTTATATTCTCCTTCCATTCCTTCCTATTTACATCCCATGTTTTTGTAGTGTCAATAAATATATTTGATACAATAATAGATTCTTTTGAAAGAACGAAACCGTCACTATAACTTGGTAGGTTGTAGTTTGATTCCTAAACACAATTGATATAAGAATTGGTTGTTTTATGTATCCTCCCCCCCCCCCCCCTCCCCCCCCCCCTGCATCCTCCTAGAAACCACATATAAGTGGTAATTAGATATATCTTCTGAATATAGATACATTCCAAGACTGTTATGTATAGCCATTTAGAAAATCCATGTAGGAAGCATTTTTATTAGGGATCAACCCTTTTGGAAGATTGTTAAGATAATTTTCCACATGTGTAATAATGATGGTAACATATAACCTATATAATTATAGAATGTTATTAGTCAAATAGGATCGCCTCTCTATATTATTTAATGAAATTCCCTCTGCATATATAAGTGATTCGCAATTGTTGTAAACTACATTAGGTTACCGAACGAGCTTCCTGGTGTACTATGCGTTCCACCAGGTGCCGATCACGTGGCCCTGTACACGTAATATGATTGGAGGAGGGAGGGATTGTCTCCCCATAGTAACCTATGCGGGCCATAGACCAGAAATAACTTAACATATTATGCGCTCCATCGAACGCCAGTCACGTGACCTCGCACTCGCTATATGATTAGAGGGGAGATGAACTCTATCCCCATGGTAACCAGTGCGGGTCACGGACCGGAAGATCACTATGTCTGAGATACACGATTGGAGGAGACCCGTGTCCAAAGTAACGAATGCGGGTCATTGGCCGGAAGTCGAGTAGTCCGCGTGCGTTCCAGCACCACCGGACCGAATTTAAGTACAATTTCTAAATGAATAAGATATTACGGTTTATAGATTATACTGTATTTTTATATTGCCTTGAGTCTATCCATATAAAATGATGGTTTTAATAGTTTACATACATATTAAGAGATGGATTGTCTGAATCAGCTGTAATGAATAGAGCAATTAACTTAGGTATAAATACACTGCCAGTTAAGATCACAGTAACCTTTGATAAAGCAGCAGTCAGCTGGGAAACGCGTCAGGTGTGAGCCTGTGTCACCTTCACTGAATATCTATCACTGCTTGGACCCCTGAGGATTCCGCCAAATAACGCTATTTGTACCCATATCCATCTACAAGGACCGAACAATACATCACTACGCACTACTGGTGAGGACATTCCTGTTGTATTGCCACACTACTGGGACAGCTATTCCTCCAGCGTCGTCATTTCAAGTATTTCGGCCCAGGGATTGTGCCACAACCCCAGGATAAGGGACATTCAAATGTGCGGATCCCATGAGGGACATTGGATAAAGCAGCAAGCGATTAACAACATATGTATGGTGACTATGAGCTCATTAGTGCAGTGAGACCTATCTCATTTTAATTTCTTTTATTTTTGGCATTTATTGTAATTTTAATATTAAATAATACTGTAATTTTGACAATCCATCTCAGTCAGCGCTGTCTTATTTTGGTTATTTTTGTTGTGTACAAACGCGGGAGTGTCTGGAGAAAAGGAGGAGTGGCTGGCCGAATGCAGGGCGTGTTTGTGACGTCAAACCAGGAACTAAACGGACTGGGGTGATCGCAATCTAGGAGTAGGTTTGGAGCTACTCAGAAACTGCAGGAAAAGATTTTCGAGTAGTTCTGCTAATCTTTCATTCGCACTTCTGCTAAGCTAAGATACACTCCCAGAGGGCGGCGGCTTAGCGTGTGCACTGCTGCTAAAAGCAGCTAGCGAGCGAACAACTCGGAATGAGGGCCAAAGGGCCTAATTCAGACCTGATCGCAGCAGCAAATTTGTTCTCTAACGGGCAAAACCATGGGGGGTAATTCCAAGTTGATCGCAGCAGGAAATTTTTTAGCAGTTGGGCAAAACCATGTGCACTGCAGGGGGGGCAGATGTAACATGTGCAGAGAGAGGTAGATTTGGGTGTGGTGAGTTCAATCTGCAATCTAAATTGCAGTGTAAAAATAAAGCAGCCAGTATTTACCCTGCACCGAAACAAAATAACCCACCCAAATCTAACTCTCTCTGCACATGTTATATCTGCCTCCCCTGCAGTGCACATGGTTTTGCCCAACTGCTAAAAAATTTCCTGCTGTGATCAACTTGGAATTACCCTTCATGTGCACTGCAGGTGGGGGGGGGGGGGGGGGGGGGGGGCAGATGTAACATGTGCAGAGAGAGTTAGATTTGGGTGGGGTGTGTTCAAACTGAAATCTAAATTGCAGTGTAAAAATAAAGCAGCCAGTATTTACCCTGCACAGAAACAATAGAACCCACCCAAATCTAACGCTCTCTGCACATGTTACATCTGCCCCCCCCCCCCCGCCCCTGCAATGCAAATGGGTTTGCCCATTAGCTGACAAATTTGCTGCTGCGATCAAATCTGAATTAGGCCATAAGCAGAATGGTTCAGTAATAGGAAAGGAATTTTCTCCTTATAAAAATACATATTTTGCCAACTGCATGATTGATTTCTGTAGTTGTAATATGTTTTTGTTTTATACTTCGCCTGTGATTTTTAATACATACAAATATAGGGGTCTATTTACTAATCCTTGGAGTGAGATATAGTGGATGGAGATAAAGTAACAGCCAATCAGCTCCTAACTGTCATTTTTCAAACACAGCCTGTGACATGGCAGGTAGGAGCTGATTGGCCGGTACTTTATCTCCATCCAAGGCTTAGTAAATAGACCCTACAGATTGATATTTGAATTACACTGTAACTAGAATGCATGCACGGACTAATGTTTTTATGGGCTTCAGTGTGACCCAGGAATATTTCTTTATGATTGGACAGTTATTTTGTCTAGTGCAGAGGCGTGCCCCAATTCTGACACTCTTTTCCCTCTTGAGGTACGTAAAGTGTCCTACACACTAGGCGATGGCAGCAATTTGGACGATGAACGATCTGAATGATAATTGTTATCGTTCAAATTGTTTTGCATTGAAAAACGGCAGGAAAACAACGATTACCAACCGCGGGAATGCGCATCGTTCATCGTTGGTGCCTACAGACTAAACGATATGAGCGATATATCGTTCATTTCTGAACCATGGGGGTAATTCCAAGTTGATCGCAGCGGGAAATTTTTTAGCGGTTGGGCATAACCATGTGCAGTGCAGGGGGGGGGGGGGGGGCAGATATAACATGTGCAGAGAGAGTTAGATTTGGGTGGGTTATTTTGTTTCTGTGCAGTGTAAATACTGGCTGCTTTATTTTTACACTGCAATTTAAATTGCAGATTGAACACACCACACCCAAATCTAACTCTCTCTGCACATGTTATATCTGCCTCCCCTGCAGTGCACATGGTTTTGCCCAACTGCTAAAAAATTTCCTGCTGGGATCAACTTGGAATTACCCCCATGGTTTTGCCCAACTGCTAAAAAAAAATCCTGCTGCGATCAACTTGGAATTACCCCCCATATCATTCATATCGCCCGTCACCGTCATCACCGTTCGTAGGGCGCTGTGGTGTTACAGCATTATTTAAACACTGGAATAACTCCCAACTCCGAATCTGTCCGTATGTTTTAAATGTGCCACCACCCTGTAGTGCGACAAGGTTTTGCCAAGGTGCAAATTTGAACCTTTCTCTCTGGATTTTCTCCTAACTCTATGGGACAGATTCAATTAACTGTGGGGTTTACCTGGTACTATTCTATTAATTGTCACTAGCCTGCGTGGTAAGCCCCAGATGGTGCACTTATTGCAGATTCTTCCCCACAGCCTCAGGAGCTGCAAGGAAAAATCCATGTTAAATGCACCCTTTGGGGCTTACTGCATGGGTTAACCCCATAACTATGGCCACGTAACCCAAAATCTATGCACGCAGGGAAATGGCCTAATAATTGAATAGCTCCAGGCATTAAACCAGGAGGAGTTTTACAACTAACACCGCAGCTAATCTGCCCCTAAAGAAGGTTCAATGTATTTGTACATATATGCAATACTGTCATTCCTAACTTTGAAACCCACTACAAAGAAGTTAATTAGAACATTCTAAACATATTTTGTAACAGTACAAATTTGTTTGAACTTATTACTCAGTTCGGTAGTGTCTCAGATTGTTCCTTAAATTTCACAATACAGGGGGAAATGTATTAAACCTTCTAAAGAGTGGGGTTCCATAGAAATAAATCAGCTTTTAGCTAAAATTGATAAAATACATTCTATAAAATGATAGGTAGAAGCTCTTGGTTGCTATGGGCAACCTCTCCACTTTCCACATCTCCACTCTTTGGAAGGTTGGATACATCTCCCCCTAAGTCATATGGAGCATGCTAGCTATTTTCCCCTATATATCCCCTGCCCTCAATTAGGATACCACATGATGTCCCCTCACCAGAAATTCAGAGTTGGTGCTCACCTCAGCTACAACTAAGACACCTAGCTGGCTAACAGAAGAATACTGTGAGAAGTTTGAAAGTTATATGTCTGCTTTGTAGGTTTGTCAATAAAGTTGAGTTGACAAGTCCAGACAGGCATCCAATCAGCTTTAATGGCGGCCTTAAAATGGCTTACTATCATTCAGGAAGTAGCATCAAGAGCAGGCCTGGCAGAGGGGGTATCTGCCAAACCGTGCCTCACAAATGTCCCGAATCACGGACATAGAAAGGGGCGATCTTCAGCCTAATAGTTGGGTTTTTCTGCCCAGACAGGGACGGGTTTTTGATGGGTTGGGTGGAATTTAGGCATGTCTTATTTTGTCCAGGTTTTGAGCGATTAAGGTTGGAAGATATGAGAAAACTGCGGAATGTCCCATAGTTCTCCTTTGGCTTTATAATAATGGAAAACAAGACTCCAAATTTCAGTCATAAATACGTACAAATGCTTTTCCCCATGTGCTATAAATAGTTGGTCGTGTCATTGAAAATAATCGACACACACAAAGTCACGAGTGTAATTTGCTAAGTGAAACCCTTGGTGTTTGTAAAGAAACATCTGCAAGGTCAAAGGCCCAAGCTATTACCTGATAATTATCCATTTAACATGGTTATTCTCATGACGAAAAACCAATTTACCATGAAAACGGAGCTAAAGGCCTAAACCCTCTCTACGTTTCTTGTCTTTTACATTTGTATTCAGATTTTAAATGTACAATTACCACATTAGCTGCTGTCAGTAAATATAAAAACACCAAAAAATGCAAGAAAACCTAAATACAAAAATAGCAGTAAGTAAGTGAAGCGGAAGCTCCAGCTGGGAACTTGCACTAGAACTATCAGACACTGGGAATAATTGGAGAGCTGGTTTATTCTCTTGGGAAATGAGGATTCCCACTAGAAAATATACTAATTTTTGAGCGAAATTTGATATATCTCCTAATTAAACTCTTGTGTGCTTATCAGAGTATTCAGCTGCCAAGACGTTCGCACATGGGCCACGCTCCGGATGTCTCTAAAGGCTGTTGACGTTGATAACTTGTTGGTTCTCATGAACGCAAAATAACTGTTATTAAAAGCTGTGAGAAAAACCTCCAAAAAAACCCCCCATTTCCATACAATAACTATGATTGAACTTTTCTGTACACGATACAGAGCGATGAGTCGTCTTATGATACGCAGCAGGTGTTGTAATTGGCTGGTGCATGTGAAGACACTGAGGGGTAATTTACTAGAGCTTCTAAAAGTGAAAAGAGGTGATGTTGCCCATAGCAACCAATCAGATCCTCACTATCATTTTTTTATTGCATCCTAGGAAATTATAGAGCCTGACAACAACGTACCTGGTTCTGCTTTAATGTGGACACTAATTTCTGTAATGTAATGTTCTCCTCTTCCAGCTCAGTGTAGTCCTGGAGCAGCCTGGCCTCCCGAAACTTGTACTCCCGGATCTCGTCTTTCATTCGCATTCTCTGCAGCTCCAAGATTTCATTGGTCTACAGAAACAAAAACAAAGTCGAGATAATCTATTACACTCCGCTTCCTTTCATATGTATTAATTATAAAAGACTATTGTTAAGAAAAAAAAATTAAATTCCCTTAAACTTTATTAGCAATCCAGCGTGCTCCAGTTGTTTTTCAGTCTCGATGGCATCAGGATGAGTATAAGTAATTTGCCTTTTACTTCCTAAACAAACAGTAATAGTTTAAGAATTGACCACACTAATCCCCTGCGGACAGGCAGACAGTCTGAAGGATTAATTTAAGGGACATTGGGAGTCATTCCGAGTTGATCGCTCGCTAGCGGTTTTTAGCAGCCGTGCAAACGCTAGGCCGCCGCCCACTGGGAGTGCATTTTAGCTTAGCAGAAGTGCGAACGGTTGTATCGCAGAGCGCCTGCAAAAAATTTTTGTGTCGTTTCAGAGTAGCTCAGACCCTACTAAGCGCTTGCGATCACTTCAGACTATTCAGTTACGGATCTGGCGTCACAAACACGCCCAGCGTACGCCCAGCCACGCCTGCGTTTTCCCTGGCACGCCTGCATTTTTCCTAACACTCCCTGAAAACGGTCAGTTGCCACCCAGAAACGCCCTCTTCATGTCAATCACTCTGCGGCCACCAGTGCGACTGAAATGCATCGCTAGACCCTGTGCAAAACTGCATTGGTCGTTGTGCCCGTACTTCGCGCGTGCGCATTGCGCCGCATACGCATGTGCAGAACTGCCATTTTTTAGCCTGATCGCTGCGCTGCGAATAAATGTAGCTAGCGATCAACTCGGAATGACCCCCATTGGCTGTAATATTGATGCAGAATGGGCAGAGGGAATAATTTTTTGTAGGGGGTCTAAAAAAAATTCACTCACCGTATATAACCACAAATCATAATGTCTGTAGCCCTGTAACTATGGGTCTTATTCAGGTTTGTTAGCAAACCCAAAAAACCACACTACTAGGCAAAACCATGGGGGTAATTCAGATCTGATTGCTGCTGTACGTTTTCGCACAACGGGCGGTCAGATCCGAACTGCGCATGTGTATGCACCGCATCGGTGCGTCGCACGGCTGCAACGGGGATCGCCGGTCAGCGACGGGTTTGTGCAAAGGATCCATTCGCATGGGCATTCGCAAGGAGACTGACAGGAAGAGGGCGGTTGTGGGTGTCAACTGACCGTTTTCAGGGAGTGTCTGGAAAAATGCAGGCGTATCCAAGCGTTTGCAGGGCGGGTGTCTGACGTCAAATCCGGCCCCGAACAGCCTGATGTGATCGCAGCGGCTGAGTAAGTCCTGGGCTGCGCAGAGACTACACAAAATCACTTTGTGCAGTTCTGCTACACATGCGTTCGCACACTTGCACAGCGAAAACCCACTCCCCCTGTAGGTGGCGACTATCTGATTGCAGGGCTGCACAAATCGCTGCCCAGCAATCAGATCTGAATTACCGCCTATGTGCACTGCAGGTGGGGCAGATATAACATGTGCAGAGAGAGTTAGATTTGGGTGGGGTGTGTTCAAACTGAAATCTAAATTGCAGTGTAAAAATAAAGCAGCCAGTAATTACCATGCACAGAAACATTATAACCCACCCAAATCTAAATCTCTCTGCACATGTTACATCTGCCCCCCCTGCAGTGCAGCATGGTTTAACCCATTAGTGTGCTTTTTTGGTTTGCTAACAAACGAGAATAACTCCCTATATATACTGTGTGAAGCCAGAGTATATGCGAGCGTAGACAATTGTATTATCTATTGCAATAAACATTCTAAGGCAATAGGAGTATAATGTGCAGACGTGTTAAGGTTGTTGAGAAAAAGGAATAACGTAAATTCATGTTCACAATGGAGGAAGCTGTTTTACAAGCGCAAACAATATTTAACACAGTAATCCTCAAACTGAAGTACCGAACAATTTTCCTGACATAAAATCACTTTTACAACAGGGTCATTATTTTCTCCATATTTTGACTTTCAAAGTTCAAAGCGGCAGTATATAATTGGTATCAGGAGTATTCATTAATCAGGAAGCCATCAGAGAAGAGAATTATCTGGATGATGTAAAGAGTTTGGAAATTAAACTGCAATAACTTTGAGTGCTCAGTAGGGGGAGCTGAAGTCCTTCCAGACTTTACATTTCCGCCTAAGACACTTTCCAAAACTTACCGAATACATTAAATTCACTTTACTTAAAATGATATCGCTATTTTCAACGTCTCCTCTTAATTGAGAAAAGTTGATGGTTTTCACTAAATTCAAATTTTCCATGTATAAATATTATTTTGATTTTAATTACAAAACATGTTGCTGGTTGTCATTAAAGCTTGTTATCTTAAAGCACCAAGAGAGGAAATAAGGATACATGTGAGACTCTTTCCTGCATCCCAGATACTATCACCCCGACTTCCAGAGCTGGATTAAGGCTTTGGGGTGCCCGGGGGTACGTAATGTACGTATGTGTGTGTATGTATATATATATATATATATATATATATATGTATATGTATATTTATATATATATATAAAAAGAAGAGAATATTGCGCCACTTGTGTACAACAATAGTGAATAAAGTAAAATAATTGAAGGTATGAATATATCTGAAATTAAATGACACTCCCTAGAAGCTTATGCAGGGCGTCAGCTGTCCCCCAGAAAACAGGGATGGTAGTTCCCTGTAGCAAACTTAATAACACACAGGAGGGGGGAGGGGGGATATAGCGACCAGTGGTGTCTAAGAGAGATGCAGTAAAAATAGTTGGATAAAAATATCTAATATAATATTTGTGCTAAGAGAATAATCAGAAAGGGTTGAACTATATAAAAAATGTATTAAGTACAATTTTAAAACATAAAAATTGAATTAAGATAAATTTGAGCAGAAAAAACTTTTTTAAAAATTGGGATAAAAACAATATACACAATACAATATAATACCAGTTAAAAGATAAAAAGATTTTGCTTAACTTGGTATGAGGTCACTGCCAGGTTGCCCAACGCGTTTCGTCATTCAGACTTCATCAAGGGGACATACCACACACACACACACACATATATATACACATATAGACAGACACACCACACACATATATATATATATATATATATATATATTAGAGATGTGCACTTGAAATGTTTCGGGTTTTGTGTTTTGGTTTTGGGTTCGGTTCCGCGGCCGTGTTTTGGGTTCGACCGCGTTTTGGCAAAACCTCACCGAATTTTTTTTGTCGGATTCGGGTGTGTTTTGGATTCGGGTGTTTTTTTCAAAAAACACTAAAAAACTGCTTAAATCATAGAATTTGGGGGTCATTTTGATCCCAAAGTATTATTAACCTCAAAAACCATAATTTCCACTCATTTTCAGTCTATTCTGAACACCTCACACCTCACAATATTATTTTTAGTCCTAAAATTTGCACCGAGGTCGCTGGATGACTAAGCTAAGCGACCCTAGTGGCCGACACAAACACCTGGCCCATCTAGGAGTGGCACTGCAGTGTCACGCAGGATGGCCCTTCCAAAAAACACTCCCCAAACAGCACATGACGCAAAGAAAAAAAGAGGCGCAATGAGGTAGCTGTGTGAGTAAGCTAAGCGACCCTAGTGGCCGACACAAACACCTGGCCCATCTAGGAGTGGCACTGCAGTGTCACGCAGGATGGCCCTTCCAAAAAACACTCCCCAAACAGCACATGACGCAAAGAAAAAAAGAGGCGCAATGAGGTAGCTGTGTGAGTAAGATAAGCGACCCTAGTGGCCGACACAAACACCTGGCCCATCTAGGAGTGGCACTGCAGATCTTGATCTTTCCCTATTTTTGGAACCTCAACATTTTTGTTCTCCATATTTTAATAGGCACAACTAAAAGGCACCTCAGGTAAACAATGGAGATGGATGGATACTAGTATACTTATGGATGACGAGTGACTGCCGACACAGAGGTAGCTACAGCCGTGGACTACCGTACTGTGTCTGCTGCTAATATAGACTGGATGATAATGAGATAAAATTAAAATATATATATATATATATCACACTAGTACTGCAGCCGGACAGGTATATATTATGTAATGACGGACCTGCTGGACACTGTCTGTCAGCACTGCAGACTCCTAAAGTAAGCTACTAGTATCAAGAAGATAGAAAAAAAAAAACCACGGGTAGGTGGTATACAATTATGGATGGACGAGCGACTGCCGACACAGAGGTAGCTACAGCCGTGGACTACCGTACTGTGTCTGCTGCTAATATAGACTGGATGATAATGAGATAAAATTAAAATATATATATATATCACACTAGTACTGCAGCCGGACAGGTATATATTATGTAATGACGGACCTGCTGGACACTGTCTGTCAGACTCAGCACTGCAGACTCCTAAAGTAAGCTACTAGTATCAAGAAGATAGAAAAAAAAAAAACACGGGTAGGTGGTATACAATTATGGATGGACGAGCGACTGCCGACACAGAGGTAGCTACAGCCGTGGACTACCGTACTGTGTCTGCTGCTAATATAGACTGGATGATAATGAGATAAAATTAAAATATATATATATCACACTAGTACTGCAGCCGGACAGGTATATATTATGTAATGACGGACCTGCTGGACACTGTCTGTCAGCACTGCAGACTCCTAAAGTAAGCTACTAGTATCAAGAAGATAGAAAAAAAAAAAAAAAAACCACGGGTAGGTGGTATACAATTATGGATGGACGAGCGACTGCCGACACAGAGGTAGCTACAGCCGTGGACTACCGTACTGTGTCTGCTGCTAATATAGACTGGATGATAATGAGATAAAATTAAAATATATATATATATCACACTAGTACTGCAGCCGGACAGGTATATATTATGTAATGACGGACCTGCTGGACACTGTCTGTCAGACTCAGCACTGCAGACTCCTAAAGTAAGCTACTAGTATCAAGAAGATAGAAAAAAAAAAAAAAACACGGGTAGGTGGTATACAATTATGGATGGACGAGCGACTGCCGACACAGAGGTAGCTACAGCCGTGGACTACCGTACTGTGTCTGCTGCTAATATAGACTGGATGATAATGAGATAAAATTAAAATATATATATATCACACTAGTACTGCAGCCGGACAGGTATATATTATGTAATGACGGACCTGCTGGACACTGTCTGCAGAATGCGTTATAAAAACACCACACGACGAGTGTTTAACTTTTTCAGGCAGACAATCACAATATACTGGTGGTCAGCAGACAATCACAATACTGGTGGTCAGTGGTCACTGGTCAGTCACACTGGCAGTGGCACTCTGGCAGCAAAAGTGTGCACTGTACTTAAAATATGTACTCCTGCTATAACTGCTCCCCAGTCTCCCCCACAATTAAGCTGTGTGAGCAGTGAGCACTCAGCACAGTCAGATAATGATATACAGTATTACATATGATGCAGCACACTGGGCTGAGCACAGATATGGTATGTGACTGTGTCACACTGTGTATCGTTTTTTTTCAGGCAGAGAACAGATTAATTAAACTGGTGGTCACTGGTCACACTATCAGCAGCAAGTAGTACTCCTCCTAATAATATGCTCCCAAAATGTGTGTCTCTCTCTAGTACTCTAGTCTAAACGGAGAGGACGCCAGCCACGTCCTCTCCCTATCAATCTCAATGCACGTGTGAAAATGGCGGCGACGCGCGGCTCCTTATATAGAATCCGAGTCTCGCGATAGAATACGAGCCTCGCGAGAATCCGACAGCGGGATGATGACGTTCGGAGCGCGCTCGGGTTAACCGAGCAAGGCGGGAAGATCCGAGTCGCTCGGCCCCGTGTAAAAAAACCTGAAGTTCGGGCGGGTTCGGATTCCGAGGAACCGAACCCGCTCATCTCTAATATATATATATATATATATATATGCATAAAAATATGCACACATACATACACAGATATATATATTTGACTGAGATCATAAAATTCACATTTAATTGATAACAGCAGAAAATAAAAATTTCAATACAGCCTGTCTCACTTTTGCTGGCAGAGGCTGTAACACACACATATGACAGCTCTCCTGCACGTTTCACTCTCCTGCGTGTGTCTCTCTCCAAGTCCAAGCAGCACAACCTACGCTGAGTAAACACGCCACTAAGGATCCCGCTTCTTCTCTGCAGTCTGCGTGCCCAGCCAGTCACTGAGCTGCAGACTGCTGTATCACTTATGATTGGATAGTTGTGCCGTCACTCGTCTGTGCGCCACTGGCGGCTGTGACGGCTGTGCAGTGGAAATCCAGGAGCGCAACACCACAGATAGAATAGGTAAGAATGATTCGATCTATGGTGGGGGGCCCTTTCAGAATGGGGGGGGGGGGCTGGGGTACTTACCCCCGAGCCCCCCCCCCCTTAATCCCTTAATGCCGACTTCTCTCAAACAAATGGATTGAAGAAACTATGGGGTCTATTCATGAAGCAGTGAAAAGTGTGGAGAAGTGAGCCAGTGCAACCAATCAGCTGCTACATATAATGTTATAGAATGCACTTTATAAATTTTACCTCAACACTGATTGGTTGCCATAGGTGACGTCTCCTCTGGCTCACTTCTCCACTATTTCACTGCTTCATGAGTAGACCCCTAACTATTAGCCCTGACCACCAATTGGCTACCTCCAGGTGGGAAGTTGCGGTTTGCGTATTGTTGCATATAACACAAGTCGCAGCAAATTGTGTAATAAACACTAAAGCCAGGAGGCTGGTGTACTCTCCCAGAAGTGTGGGAGAACTCACAGAATTTCGGTCACCTGACCACCACCCGTCCGTCGGGATGCCAAATGCATCCTCCTGTAACATGTCAGTTAGGAGCTGATTGGCTGGTACTTTATCTCTGTCCACTTTATTTCTCTCCAAAGCTTAGTACATAGACCCCCGTGAAAATTCTGTGGCTAAACATGGACTGAGGTGAATATTAAGATGTAATCCTGTGAACAGATTCAGGGATGTAAACTAATACAATCGCGGCTGCGATCTCGTACACTCATTGTGCCAATATATGCTGCTGATGCTGCCGCCTGGAAATGTACTGAGGCCTCTACCGGCGGCTTCGCTGATCCAAGCAACTGCGTACAAACACTCAGCGGTGGGGGCAGGGCCTTTGACAATCAGCCATCTAAGTCCTATAGTTGTGCAGAATAGACGTGGGAACTGAGACGCTGGCGCCATGTTTTCTACGTACGGGATCGAAGTTATATAGGCTGGGCCACGGCCCAACAATGGTCGCCTTACGCCTGCTACTGTATGTGTTCTAGATTGCTAGAAGCTGCAGGGTATTTATTATTATTATTATTATCCTTTATTTATATGGTGCCACAAGGGTTCCGCAGCGCCCAATTACAGAGTACATATGCACATAAGCAAAACAGGAAAACAGTGACTTACAGTTAAAGACAATATAGGACAAGAACAGGGTAACTAAGCATAACTACACCAGTAGACGACATAGAGATGAGTTTCAAGGTGGCCAAAAAACTGCAGGATTTGGAGCAGTTGAGGATTATTAAAGTAAGAAAAGGATAAGCACATGAGGGAAGAGGGCCCTGCTCGTGAGAACTTACATTCTACAGGGAGGGATAGACAGACAGGGGTGACACAGATGGGGTACATAGAGAGCGTGGGACAGAGGTTTAGGATGAGCTTTGGCTGGGTTTGGTAAAGAGGTGGGTCTTGAGAGCCTGTATGAATTTTTGTAGAGAGGTGGAGAGGTATGCTGGCAGAGTGGCCCGCAACGGCTTAGTTACGCTCGCCCCCCCTGCCTGTAATCTAAACACCGGATCCAGTGGCAAACGCAGGATTTGCATGGGGGGGTTTCCAGAACTGGGCGGAGCCAATCACGGGGGTGGGGACTGAGGTGACCCAGTATATGTTGGGTCCGTAAAACTAGTGTGTCTGTGTGTGTGTGTGTGTGTATATATATATATATCTACACACATATATATATATATATATATATTTATACATACACACACACACACACACACACACACACACACACACACATACATATACACATTTACATAGCATTAAACATGCATACATATATATATATATTTATTTATATGTACACACACATACAGTACACATATATATATACACATGTATATATATATCTATCTATCATATGTGTGTGTGTGTGTGTGTTTATATTTATGTATGTATATACATGTGTATATATGTGGGGTTTCAACGATTGTGCGTTTTCCGTAAAAACAGTGAACTGATCATTCATACTTTCTCATGCTGAGGAATAAGTATTTCATCTAATGATTGAAAACATCATGTATAACAGACAATCAGAAATGAATGTATTGCTCATATGACATATGTGATCTTGTGATTCATGTTATAAAAGTATACATGTTTTTTAATAAATGATTTTATAATTATATAAGTATATCTGTGGTGGTAAAGCTCCCCAAGAGAACTTTTGTTTTTTGTCCATTCTATGTGCAGTACTCCTTCTGACAGGGGGTACCTCTCAGTGGTTTGAGCTATTAGACTATAGCGCAATTAAGGGGTCTTAAGTTTTTCTGTTTTACATGTGTATATATGTAGGCACATGGATATATATGTACTATAATTAAAATAAAGTAAACTTTTATTGCACTTACAAGTGCCACCAGGAAGACAGTAGGCTGCAGAGGACGCTAGACAGCCATTAATAATACTCATGCAGCTAAAAAAAAAAAATCTTTTTTTTTTTTAGTGGAGGGGGGTTTCTGGGTGCTCGGAAACCCCCCCTGGGTGCGCCACTGGGATCCCTGCATTGGTATGGTGAACGGTGGTATCCCAACCGCCGGTCACTGATACCCAACCCCCGGTATTATATTAATGCTAGTAGTAATATTCCACAGAACACTTTTGAAAATGTAATGTATTTCTATGAGTAAGTGCAAGAGATGGGAATGCACAGATAACTCCACAGGAAACAGGCCAACTGCACACAAGCAGCAACAACCTGTATTCATGGCCTCTACTCCAGGCTGTTAATGGGGAATCGTAAATGAGCAGACACATGAAAGCAGGACCACACAGCAGTACAAATTGCTGGCATTCCGGAGGAATAAAATGCCATTAAAAAATATCTGGAGATAAGAAAGACAGATTGTGCTCCTAGAATTGTTCAGGGGGAGACGTCTCAGGCTTCCCTAATAGTACATTGGGGTCAGTGTGGCAGATGGGGGCTGGCACATGATGAAGACCAAGGGCGTAGCTAGCTACCATAGGTGCAGGGGATGCGGCTGCTATGGGGCCCGAGTCGTCTCTGGGGCCTGAGCCATCCCCTGCACCTAGTTTCTAAGCCCCGGTGCTGGCAACCTTTAACCTTACAATTGTGTAGACACACCTGCTGACCCTGCGGGCTCCGCCTCCTGTGTACTAACTAATGCTGGGAGGAGGCGTGGCTGAGTTTGCAGGGACATCCCTCGACCATGGCCAAGCCTCCTCCCAGCGTCTGTGAGGAGACACGAGGCAAAGCCGGGCGAGAGGAAGAGGCAGCAGTGCAGATGAGGCGGAAGTGCAGCAGCAAACTGCTGACAACTTTAAAAACAAACGGGGCCCCAATGGTGAGTGCTGTATGTGGTCCACTTGGGGAGGCGATCCTAAAGTAATCCACCGTAGGGGGGCAGATGTGTCGCGTGGGGGGGAGGGAGGGGGGTGCACGCACATGAAATTATGCTATTGGGCCCCGACTGACATAGCTACGCCCCTGATGAAGACACTGTACAGAGGGGATTACGGGAACATTAATTACATTTTGTCAGTTATTTCTCTTACTTCAAAACTTGAAACAAGTAATATTGGGCTGGTTCGAGCTGAAAATGTCTAATAAAAAAAAAATTTGGTAAAATTTTCTGCAAAAACATTTATTTTTCAGTATACATAAAGCACATATATACGCTACATCTCAAAAAGAAAAATGCTTGAACAATATTGTGATGGTATGAGGCGTTTAAGCCTCCATTTTATTTGCTTAACATCAGTGGCAGCTCCTACCTAATTGTAGTAGAGGGGCTGCCGCTACCCCCATGCCCAGAGAGGAGACAGCCAGCCTGGGGTCCCGGCATCTGCACAATGGATCTGGCAGGTTCTGGGACCGGCATATGCAGAGATGCCGTGGTGCGACTGCATATGCACAAACCTTCGGCTTCTATGGACGGCATCAGCTGCAGCCCATAGAAGCCGGATTGGGCTGCGTGAAAGGCAGGGAGTGGCTTCGTAAAAATAATATATGTAAAACAATATATACAACAAAACTTTTTCCTGGATCATTTATTTACGCTTCCCTGCTTCATACCCCCTATATTGTTTACAAAATGACCTCCTTATTGATGTAATGGACAGTGTAATGGTTAGCATTACTGCCTCACAGCACTGAGGTCATGGGTTCAATTCCCACCATGGCCCTAACTGTGTGGAGTTTGTATATTCTCTCCGTACTTGAGTGGGTTTCCTGCGGGTACTCCAGTTTCCTCCCACAATTCAAAAATATACAGGTAGGTTAATTGGCTCTTAACAAAATTAACCCTAGTGGGAATGTGTGTGTGTACATGTGGTAGGGAATATAGATTGTAAGCTCCACTGGGGCAGGGACTGATGTGAATGGCTGAATATTCTCTGTAAAGCGCTGCGGAATACGTGTGCGCTATATAAATAACTGGTGGTAATAACAATAATGTGTGGAGAGTAAAGGAACCATTGGCCACAGATTGCATTTTTGTAACTTTTTTTTCTACTCTTTATTGCATGATGTTTACATATGATTAGATATGATGCATTCTCAATTCTTCTACTCTCCCTACTTCATGGTCTCACCGGGATCCAGTAACAGCCGGTATCACTGATCCTCCGCCAAACTGATGATCTCAGCCGTGGCGCCTAAATTGCAAGACTTTCCATCATCCTACATTGAAAATTCGATGGAAATCACATACAGAGGAGATCTGCGAGAAACTTATTAGTGCCTCAGCCTATGCCAAAAATAAAAGAGTAAATGCTTATCTAGATCTCTCAGAAACAATAAATTTGGCCATATACTGAGCATTTTCCTGTACATCTAGCCAGGGCTGTAACTAGGTGTGGGCAGACGGTGCCTTGCACACAGCACTACAATGTCTAGTTACGGCACTGCATCTAGCCATCTGAATAGTTATGTGATCAGCTAAGCAATCATGACGTGATCTCATACACTGTCCAAACCCTTCATCAGGTCACCTTTCCTTCCTACTGAATAATTTTCTGATGCCAAAACAACCCCTCACCCCTAAAAACAAATTCAATGGAAAGAACATCTGGGTGCTCTCCTGAGGAGGACTCTTGGACTATGATCAGAGAGAGGGTCTTTAAGTCCTCAATATAAAACAGTATTATTATTATTATTATTATTATTATTATCCTTTATTTCTATGGCGTCACAAGGGTTCCACAGCGCCGTACAAAGTACATAAACGGCCAAGTACATGGGGGTCATTCCGAGTTGATCGTAGCTGTGCTAAATTTAGCACAGCAACAATCAGGCACTCAGACATGTGGGGGGACGCCCAGCACAGGGCTATTCCGCCCCGCATGTCAGTGCCGGCCCACCCCCCGCAGAAATGCAAAAGCATAGCACAGCGGCGATATTTTTGCATTTGAGGAGTCACTCCCGGCCAGCGCAGCGCCTGTGGCTGGCTGGGAGAACCTCTTCGCTGCCCGGCTTAACGTGGCCGTCCAGCCCCCTTCTGCCCAGCGACCACCTTCGGTCGTCTGGCATGCGCCGGCGCACTGCGGCGTCGGCACATGCGCAGTTCCGACCCGCTCACTGTGCTGCGATAAACTGCAGCGAGTGATCGGGTCGGAATGACCCCCATGGTTATAAACATTGCTCCATCAGCGATGATAACACTCAAATAAGCAACAGGGTGACAGCAACCACAGGTTGTAGGGAATATGGAGTAGATGAGGGAAGAAAGCACATGAGGGAAGAGGGTCCTGCTCGTGAGAATTTACATTCTAATGAGGAGGGGCAGAAAGACAGGGGTGACACAGATATATTAAGTAGAACTCCCAAAAAGAACAAACATATACAACAAGTTTACCTTGTAGTCCTCACTACCAAATATAAATGCTTAGCTCCTCCTCTCCTGAATGTTGCATATGTGCGTCTTTCTCCACATATGGATTTGTCCAACAATTGCGGCTAATTGGGGTTGAATTATGGATCTCTTTTGCAAAGGGACCAATCCTCCAATTACTGAGAACCCATGAGAGGCAATTTCCTTACACTTGCTTCAAGGTAAAATATGGCAATGGAAATAAAATCACTGCTTATCTCACTGCTTATGGTTGCAATGGAAATAAAACTACTGCTTATCTCACTGCTTATGGTTGCAATGACAATAAAATCACTGCTTATCTCACTGCTTATGGCTGCAATGGAAATAAAAGCACTGCTTATCTCACTGCTTATGGCTGCAATGGAAATAAAACTACTGCTTATCTCACTGCTTATGGTTGCAATGACAATAAAATCACTGCTTATCTCACTGCTTATGGCTGCAATGGAAATAAAAGCACTGCTTATCTCACTGCTTATGGTTGCAATGAAAATAAAATCACAGCTTATCTCACTGCTTATGGTTGTAATCAGTGGCGTAACTACTGCCCCCGCAGTCCTCGCGGTGGCTTGGGGGCGAGGGTCTGCGGGGGCGCCACTGACTTTGCACAGATTGACATGCGGACGAGCGTCCGCATGTCAATCTGCGGTCTCCCTCCCTGCTGTAAGGACTTGGAGGGACACGGAGCGCATAGCGCGTCTCTCCTGTGTCCCTCCTGGCTCTCCCCCGGCCGGTCTAATTAAGGAAGTGCCGTTCGTGAGCTCTGATTGGCTCACGAACCGGCACTTCCTGTATTAGACCGGCCGGGGGAGAGCCAGGAGGGACACAGGAGAGACGCGCTATGCGCTCCGTGTCCCTCCAACACAAAGGTGGGGAGGTGGGGGGGGAGCAGGCACTGGGCGCATATACCTGGCACTGGGGGCATATTACCTGGCACTGTGGGGGAAGAGCTGGCACTGGGGGCATATACCTGGCACTGGGGGCATATACCTGGCACTGTGGGGGTAGATCTGGCACTGGGGGCATATACCTGGCACTGGGGGCATATACCTGGCACTGTGGGGGTAGATCTGGCACTGGGGGCATATACCTGGCACTGGGGGCATATACCTGGCACTGTGGGGGAAGATCTGGCACTGGGGGCATATACCTGGCACTGGGGGCATATACCTGGCACTGTGGGGGAATATCTGGCACTGGGGGCATATACCTGGCACTGTGGGGGAAGATCTGGCACTGGGGGCATATACCTGGCACTGGGGGCATTTACCTGGCACTGTGGGGGTAGATCTGGCACTGGGGGCATATACCTGGCACTGGGGGCATATACCTGGCACTGTGGGGGTAGATCTGGCACTGGGGGCATATACCTGGCACTGGGGGCATATACCTGGCACTGGGGGCATATACCTGGTACTGGGGGCATATACCTGGCACTGTGGGGGAAGATCTGGCACTGGGGGCATATACCTGGCACTGTGGGGGTAGATCTGGCACTGGGGGCATATACCTGGCACTGGGGGCATATACCTGGCACTGGGGGCATATACCTGGCACTGTGGGGGAAGATCTGGCACTGGGGGCATATACCTGGCACTGGGGGCATATACCTGGCACTGTGGGGAAGATCTGGCACTGGGGGCATATACCTGGCACTGTGGGGGAAGATCTGGCACTGGGGGCATATACCTGGCACTGTGGGGGAATATCTGGCACAGGGGGCATATACCTGGCACTGTGGCAGAGCAGGCACTGAGGGGGCATATGTGGCACTGTGGAGGAATATTTGGCACTGGGGGTAGCAGGCACTGAGGGGGCATATGTGGCACTGGGGGAGGGGTGTATTTGGCACTGGGGGCATGTACCTGGCACTGGGGGCATATACCTGGCACTGTGGGGGAATATCTGGCACTGGGGGCATATGTGGCACTGGGAGCACGGCACTAGCAACAAGCACTACCCCCTAGCAACGAGCATGACACCCAGTGCATGAAACCCCTGGCAACGAGCATGACACCCAGTGCATGAAACCCCTGGCAACGAGCATGACACCCTGAGCATGTAAACCCCTGGCACCATGCATGGAACCAAGAGCATGAAACCCCTGGCAACGAGCAGGTAATTTAAAAGTAATTAGAAGCCTTACTGTAGAACTTAATGTGTAATGGGCATTACGGTGTGTGGCATAATGTATCACGGACATTGCGGTGTGTGTCATAATGTGTCGGGCATTACGGTGTGTTGTATACTATATCACGAGCATTGTGGTATGTGGTATAATGTCTCAGGATCATTGTGGTGTGTGTCATACTGTGTCACAGACATTGTATGTGCTATAATGTATCAGGGGCATTGCAGTGTGTAGCATAATGTATAACGGGCATTGCGATTCCTGTCATAATGTGTCACAGGCATTACGGTGTGTGGCATAATGTGTCGGGGGCATTACAGTGTGTGCATATTGTGTCATGTGCATTGTTGTGTGTGGCATAATGGCTAAGGGCCATTGCAGTATGTGGAATAATGTATACTGGGCATTACTATAAGGAGGAAAAATGACAAATAATGTAAGGGGCATGAATCAGGATTATTTTTCTTTCCTGTGGTGGCTAACGTCTGGGCGTGCAGGTTGCAAAACTGGGGTATAAGGTAGTCTTTTCCTGCAATACCACGCCCCTTTACGCGAAGCCACGCCCATTTTAACGAAGCCACACCCCTTTTTGGCGGCGCGCGCGCATATTTGTTCCTTTGCTAATGCCAATTATGGGGGGTATGGGGGGGGGGGGGGGGGGGGGGGCGCCGAAGGATTTTTTGGCTTGGGGGAGGAAAATTTCTAGTTACGCCACTGGTTGTAATGGAAATAAAATCACTGCTTATGGTTGTAATGGAAATAAAATCACTGCTTATGGTTGCAATGGAAATAAATCACTGCTTATCTCACTGCTTATGGCTGCAATGGAAATAAAATCACTGCTTATGGCTGCAATGGAAATAAAAGCACTGCTTATCTCACTGCTTATGGCTGCAATGGAAATAAAAGCACTGCTTATCTCACTGCTTATGGTTGCAATGGAAATAAATCACTGCTTATGGCTGCAATGGAAATAAAATCACTGCTTATGGCTGCAATGGAAATAAAATCACTGCTTATCTCACTGCTTATGGTTGCAATGGAAATAAATCACTGCTTATCTCACTGCTTATGGCTGCAATGGAAATAAAATCACTGCTTAGATAAGCTGAAGGCTGCATAAGCCTGAAGCCATATAAGAGTCCAATTGTTTGTGATTGGGTGATGGTGACTAAGCAGTTGCTAGGCAGATCAGTGTGTTCTTGGGTATTTTTCCTATAGGATTATAGGGCTGTCCATCAAGAGGGTAGGGGTTGGTCTTGGAATAATATATAAGCCATGGTCATATTACTCAGACTTCCTCTTGCCATTTTGGAATGCCCTCCCGCCCGCCCTGACCATAATTTTATGTTCTTTTTAATTTTCCTACATCTTGTTTTTCTCTGTGGGCTCTTGACAGCCAGACTGGCGGGAAGTCGCTACCAACCAGCGGTCAGATGGGCATAAGTGGTCATTGTGGGGCACCCTCTTTAGAAGGACGGCAGGTGTGTCCTTTTCTTGCGGTTGGACATTTAGACGTTCCCCTGCGGGAACCGAACGTTTGCCAGAGAAAAGAGGGGTGAGGCCTGCACAATGCGGGTTATGCAGGGAGGAGGCGGGGTTTGGTGTACTCCCCTCCTTGGTGGTTGGATTTCATCCAACGGACCGGAGCTGGTGTCTGGTAGCGACTGGTCCTGTTGCCATCCTCCAATATAAAATCAATTCAATTACAATTATAGTTTAAAGAACAGGTCAGCGATCAATAAATATCGTCTGGCCTTTAACTACAGCTAACCGTGTCCGTGTCGTTATTTTAGTGTGTCGTTATTTTAGTGATAAGCTAGCTTAAAGAAGTGTTTATGTCAATCGCAATAAAATTATGGGCGCCTTATGGCTGCAATGGAAATAAAATCACTGCTTATGGCTGCAATGGAAATAAAATCACTGCTTATGGCTGCAATGGAAATAAAATCACTGCTTCTCTCACTGCTTATGGTTGCAATGGAAATAAAATCACTGCTTCTCTCACTGCTTATGGTTGCAATGGAAATAAAATCACTGCTTCTCTCACTGCTTATGGTTGCAATGGAAATAAAATCACTGCTTCTCTCACTGCTTATGGTTGCAATGGAAATAAAATCACTGCTTATCTCAATAACAAATCACAACAATGTAGCAAAAATTGATGCCTTTGTTATTATTACAATAGATCGACCGTCAAGGATTCCGCTCTCCATGGACTGTCAGATCTGTTGTTCATGTATGTTCCAATGGTCTGCATTACTATTACCACTAATTTACAAGTTACTTTTCTTTTTATATGTTTATTCCGCAAAAAAAACTTTTGTGCCAGATGTGCCTTTTGGTGAAATTTGGTGTTTTGGGTTGACAGCCGGACGGCAACAATACAACTGCATGGATCCGTCCTGACTTGTGCGAGTACTTCAGTGAAAGCCACGTCTGATGTACCCGTTCCCCATTGGAATACATCACATCACAGAACTCAGATTTACCTAATATGGCTTAGATGAGTCTCAGGGAGGGAGGTGGGGACGTTTCATGCCGCAGCCTTTTCATCTTTAGAACTGAAGCCCTCATGCCCCGTTTATTCTTGTTACATATGGAAAACTGCACCATTTTTACCTGGCTGCCTACGACTAGCCTATAGATGAGGGGAAGCCATATTGCTGGTTTGTTTGAGGTAAAGTCATATTTAAACTTTACCTCAAATACAGCCTGGCAATGCCATAATATGTGGCTGGCATTAACAACTCATTTTTAAAGAAATCAGTAACTAGGGATTGTTGGACAGTCAGAAAAACGGGATCGGGATTGAAAGTCGACAGTAACTAGGTCGACAATGTCTAGGTCGACCACTATTGGTCGACAGTAACTAGGTCGACAGGGTGTCTAGGTCGACAGGGTATTTAGGTCGACATGTTCTAGGTCGACAGGTCAAAAGATCGACATGAGTTTTTCAAATTTTTTTTCTTTTTTTGAACCTTTTCATACTTAACGATCCACGTGGACTACGATTGGAACGGTAATCTGTGCTGAGCGAAGCGAAGGCGCCATGCCCGAAGCATTGCGAGCGAAGCGAGCCATGCGAGGGGACGCGGTGCACTAATTGAGGTTCCCGGTCACTCTACGAAGAAAACAACACCAAAATAACATTAAAAACTCATGTCGACCTTTTGACCTGTCGACCTAGAACATGTCGACCTAAAGACCCTGTTGACCTAGTTACTGTCGACCAATAGTGGTCGACCTAGACATTGTCGACCTAGTTACTGTCGACTTTCAATACCACACCCCAGAAAAACATAACTGCAATCAGCAAGCTATGTAATAATAACAACAACAACAACAATAATAATAATAATAATAATAATTATAGTAGGATTTAACGAAAACAACAAAAGCAGTTTTAACATTCAGCTAATGTAATATTGCAATTATAGTGTAAGCTTTAGTGGCACATTAAAGGGCAGATACGTTATCCCGGTGTTGTTTCTGCTTAATTAGACAATCTCGTGGAAAAGAAAATAACGATCTCATACTTTCTATTAAATTGATTTGTTCTATAATTTCCTGTACACTTTTTCTTGGGATTGGATACAAAAACATTGAATTACGTCATCCGTCTTTCCCATTAACAAAAAAACCCTCGTTAGAATTCACAACATGGAGAAATACATCACTTTTTTTTTGTTAATTAGAGAAAGAAATGCCTCGCACTTTGCATATTCTATACCCATAGGAATGTCAGGGGCTCCGAGAATGAGAACAGTTTTCCTACAATAAATCAATATATGCAGAGTACAAGACAGATGCAGAAGTTACACTGGTATAACAATCCTATTTCCAGTGCATCCGGAAAGTATTCACAGCGCTTCACTTCTTCAGCGGCAGGAACCGGGAGGCTAGTCAGGATAGAGGGAAAGAAGACTGTAGCAATGTACAGAGACATCCTGAATGAAAACCTGCTCCAGAGCGCTCTTGACCTCAGACTGGGGCGACGGTTCATCTTTCAGCAAGACAACGACCCTAAGCACACAGCCAAGATATCAAAGGAGTGGCTTCAGGACAACTCTGTGAATGTCCTTGAGTGGACCAGCCAGAGCCCAGACTTGAATCCGATTGAACATCTCTGGAGAGATCTGAAAATGGCTGTGTACTGACGCTTCCCATCCAACCTGATGGAGCTTGAGAGATGCTGCAAAGAGGAATGGGCGAAACTGCCCAAAGATAGGTGTGCCAAGCTTGTGGCATCATATTCAAAAAGACTTGAGACTGTATCATCAAAGTATTAAGCAAAGGCTGTGAATATTTATGTACATGTGATTTCTTAGTTTTTTATTTTTAATACATTTGCAAACTTTTTTCACATTGTCATTATGGGGTATTGTGTGTAGAATTTTGAGGGAAAAAAAGAATTTATTCAATTTTGGAATAAGGCTATAACAACAAAATATGGAAAAAGTGAAGCGATGTGAATACTTTCCGGATGCACTGTATATATCACGTAGTGAAGCCTATTGCTTTTACCAGGGTGGGCCAGAAAGAGCAAAGCCAGCCCTGACTGAGTTGGGGGAGATTTATCAAAGATTGGAGAGAGCTAAACAAGTACTAATCAATCATCTTCTGTCATTTTATTGGCTGGCTATTTTTTCTCTCTCCAAGCTTTAACAAATCTCCCCCTTGGTGCCCTAGGCAATATGTTAGCTGGTGCCCAATAAACAACAGAGGTGCCTGCTTGGCATCCCCCCTTAGCTGGTTCCACTAAAATGACAATGCGGGTGGGCCACCGTGCCTAAGGGCGCCCCATGCTGGAACCTATATATCCTGCAGACATTGCTGCTCAGAGCACGTGGAGGGCCACATTACCTTACCGCTCTTGTATGTGCAGGACAGCAATCACTCATGCCTACTCTTCCACAAGCTGCGGGAGACTCCTGATTTTTTGGGTAGTCCCCTGCAGCCCCGGAAGAGTAGGCGACTCTCCCATAGGATAGTGTAATAATCACCAGCAATCGCGGGGCCACAGGAAGGGGGCGGGATGAAATGACTGGAATTGACATTTAGCTGCACCCCTCACCGCAGACCCGCGACCCGAGGGTGTTTCCCTGTATTCGGGGTGAGGCATTTAGCTCCACCCCTTGCCACTGACCCGCAAATCACGGGTGTTTCTGTGTGCTGGTGGCAGGGCCTAATGACGAGACAGTTCGGCCCCACCCCTCGAAATGACATGCAGAGACTAAAAAAGTAAGTAAGTATAGTTAGAATGCATATGATAACATGATATTGTTAGAGAAGCTCGCTAATACACTTTTCAAAACTCACCGCATCCAAATACAGTACAACAGATTGGGAGAGCATGTGATCACTTCTGCTCTGGTCTGCAAAGCAGCCGTGATCACTGAATAGATGCCGTGCACGTGTGCACGCCATCTAACAGTTCAGGGACGTGAGCTGGGGGCTGCCCAGCTGCTCAGGGAGTGCTTGCCACGCCCACAATATGACAATAATAGGGGTCATGAAGTGAAGCCACGCACTCTCCACCAGAGGCCCCGCCCTCTCAACCCAATGCCTTGCCCTTTTTCGGATCAAGTTGGGAGGTATGCCGTTATGTTAAAGGTAAACATATCCCA
The DNA here is from genome assembly GCF_028390025.1 of Pseudophryne corroboree. Taxonomy (NCBI): domain Eukaryota; kingdom Metazoa; phylum Chordata; class Amphibia; order Anura; family Myobatrachidae; genus Pseudophryne; species Pseudophryne corroboree. Next base: position 794,026,043 of record NC_086449.1, on the reverse strand, counting down.
CTCCTATATATATTGTCGCATTTTAAAACAATCTATGCTTATTCCTTATAAAATGGTTTAATGGGTAAATATATTTTCTATGAGCTATAATGTTGCTTATTCACTCTACTTCAACAACTGACACTGACGCTCTAGGCCTTAACTAGAGTGGTGCGGCCTGTGCGCGGCACATAGCACATAAGCCCAGTGACTGGAACCGGCCGCATCCACCTGCGATCATCTTTGTATATGCCACCACTACCAGCTGCTGTGTGCCACCCGCTGCAATGTATAATAGTAGTGGTGTGTCTGGCTCCTCTGCCAGGGGGCACTGCTACTATTATACAGTACATTGCTGCCTGCCTCTTGTGCTCCGCCCCCTCCCCTGGATATACACTTTGCCTGAGAGCTGGGTCACCTGGCAGAGAATAGGAGCACCGGGAGTGGAGCTGGGTGACGCATAAAGGACATAGCTGAGGCAGGCATTAGTAGGTGAGTGACTACTAATGCATTCCATGCATCTGATGCCAAAGTGTTATAGGCACAGAAGCAGGCACATCCAAAAAGAGTATCTGGCCGGATACTGTATGTGCTGGCACTTAGCTACATATGACTTACTCAGTTCCTTTAACTGATGGATATATATTGCAATGTAAGGAATGAGGAGGAGGAATGATAATGATGAGGAGGAATGTGGAGGAGGAGGAGGAGGAGGAGGAATGATGATGAGGAATGTGGAGGACGAGGAATGATGATGATGATGAGAAATGAGGAGGAATGATGATGCAAAGCAGAGCTAGGGGGGATGATGAAGAATGCGGAGGAGGAGGAATGTGGGCTAGGAATGAGAGGAAGAGAAATAATGAGGATGAGGAATGACGATGAAGAGGAATGACGATGATGATGAGAGGGAGAAGGAGGAAAATCAGGAGGGACTCTACCAGTGGCGGCTGCTGGGCTATTCCTATATACACTGTGCCTCTTAATGCCATAAGCCCTGCGCAAACTAAACGCTCTGAGAGTAGGGCTATGGAAATGGCACATGATACAATTCTAAAAAGGTTCACAAAAAAATACTTGAAGTACAAAAGAAAGTTATTTTATTAAAAGATATCCAATTTAATACATATGCATTTTATAGCAATTTTCAATCAAGTACTGCTCGTTTTAAAGGATAGCGTCATGTAGTAATTAAGGGGTTGGAACCTTTTCTTCCTCGCTGGTCATGGACAAAAATGAAGGGGGGGGGGGGGTACAACCCCTTTCCCCCTCATACCATGTACCCAAGTGTGACATACTTCAAGGTATATCCATGTGCACAGTGCGATGAGTGCATGTATCCATTTGTATGCATCACCTGAACTTCTGTAGATTGTCTACATTGTTGTTCCTGGCACCTTTTATTGTTGATAGTGTAAGAAGCTTTCGTAGTATAGCAGCCATATATATTGATTGAAGTTTTTTGCACTAATTCAGATATTTTCGATTAAACCAGTTAAAATATGTCGCTATATTTCTAAAATGTTACACAGATATTCTATTCAGAAATTATTTACTCAGCTATTATATTCAATACATCATTGGTTCCCAAACTGTGAGCCTAGGCACCCTGGGGTGCCTCGGGACACTTGCAGGGGTGCCTTGGATGGGTGGTCAAGGACCAATTAAAATTATTTATAATTAATGTAATAGGCAAAGCCAGTGCTGGTGACTGTCAATCATAGAATATGTGGACAAACACAAGCATATGCTGTCCCTCACCACATAACTGACCCTAAGGATGACATATATACACAATTTACTTAAGTTAATATTTCTTTCTAAATCTCTCAATAAGAAAATTTGGACTAGGGCTGCCGTGAAAAAAATTCTGATATTCTAGGGCACCGTGATTCAAATATGTTTGAGAACCACTGCTGTACATTGTTCAAAGCTGGACTGAACACAGGGTGTTCCAGAGATTGAAAGATTGGACACAACATTCATTGAAGGCCAGACAGCCTGATGATCACCCTAAGGGCAAAATGTTTCAATATCCAGAACAGCAAAGACCTGACTGTATGAGCATAATAAAGGATAACTTGTGTACGTGCCCAGTAGGCTGATAAGCTGGAAGCAATAAAACATATTTAAGTGTCTTAATCGCCAATTATAATCTTGTGACATTGGATCTATTGTATGGTGTTTGTGATATGTTCTGATTGGCCAGTGTTATTTGGCATGTATTGTTACTTGTTCATAAAGTGTAAAATAAACCCCAAGGACAGGCCCTGACAGGTCAGCCTTGATCTGTTGAGGTTATACATCACTTTGTGTAAGGGCTCTTCATTTCCTGACCTCCAACCGGTTGCTAAGTACAGAATTTTGACTGAGGGCTGAAGAGAGTTAATAGACCAGACCGTGAGTGGTCATCGAACCCTAACACTGTGTTAACCGTCTGTCCTGAGTTGAGGCCAGCATCACTGAAAACGTCCTCTTCTTGCTACCACATGCGGAATGGCCCATAGTAAGTGGTCAGTGAGGATTTAGCCGTCACCATCCCAGAGGTGGTGCGGCAGTGTGACCTCACATACATCCAGTGCTTAAAGTGGTCCTACAGAGGTGGTGGAACTCACCACCCCACAGCGCCCATGTAACAAAGGTATTGCCGCAAGAAAATGGGCGTGGTCTCAAAAAGAAAGGGGCGTGGCCACAGAATAGTAATGCCCACAGTAGTAGCACCCTGTAATACACATAATGCCCATCGCAGTAGCGCTTCTTATACAGTGCCCACAGTAGTAGCGTTCCTTATCCAATGTCCACTGTACTGCTAGTGCCCACAGTGGTAGTGCCCCTTATACAGACCCCATAGTAGTGGTGCCCCTTATGCAATGCCCGCAATAGTAGTGCCCCTTATGCCCCAGGAGTGATGCCCCTTATGAAGTGCCCCCTTTACAATGCCCTCATTAGTAGTGCCCCCAGTAGTAATGCACTTAATGGTAATGCCCCTGTGTAGTATTGCCCCCAGTAGTAATGCCCTTAATGGTAATGCCCCCAGTAGTAATGTTGCCTGTACTAATGCCCCCAGTCATTTAGCCCTAGTAGTTATGCCCCCAGTGGTAATGCCCCTGCAGTTATGACCCCAGTAGTTTACCCCCCCTTTAGTTTAGCCTCCCAGTGGTAATGCCCCCAGTAGTTTAGCCCCAGTAGTTTGCCTGCTTGTAGTTTAGCCGCCAGCAATAATGCCCCCTGTAGTTTGCCCCCTTGTAGTTTAGCCCCTGCAGTTATGCCCCGCTTGTAGTTTAGCCCCCAGTAGTAATGCCCCCAGTAGTTTAGCCCCTGTAGTTATGCCCCCAAGTAGTAATGCTCCTGTAGTTATGCCCCCAGTAGTAATGCCCCTGTAGTTATGCCCCCAGTAGTAATGCTCCAGTAGTTATGCCCCCAGTAGTAATGCCCCTGTAGTTATGCCCCCAGTAGTAATGCCCTCCTGTAGTTTGCCCCCTGTAGTAATGCCCTCCTGTAGTTATGCCCCCAGTAGTAATGCCCTCCTGTAGTTATGCCCCCAGTAGTAATGCCCTCCTGTAGTTATGCCCCCAGTAGTAATGCCCTCCTGTAGTTTGCCCCCAGTAGTTAGCCCTTTTGTAGTTTGCCCCCTTGTAATTTGCCTCCTTGTAGCTTGCCCCCAGTAGTTTGCCCCCTTGTAATTGTCCCCCAGTAATAATGTCCCCCAGTAGTAATGCCCTCCTGTAGTTTGCCCCCAGTAGTAATGCCCTCCTGTAGTTTGCCCCCAGTAGTAATGCCCTCCTGTAGTTTGCCCCCAGTAGTTAGCCCCTTTGTAGTCTGCCCCCAGTAGCTTGCCCCCTTGTAGTTGGCCCCCAGTAATAATGTCCCCCAGTAGATGCCCCCCAGTAGTAATGCCCCCAGTAGATGCCCCCCAGTAGTTTGCCCCCAGTAGATCCCCCCAGTAGTTTGCCCCCTGTAGATGACCCCACCCAGTAGTTTGCCCCCAGTAGCTAGAAAGAAAACAATCACAATACTTACCGAGCCCCGCTTCCAGACAGCTGCAGTCCTCTCTCGCTGCCCGCTCCTCGGCACTATGGGAGAGACGTCATGACGTCTCTCCCATAGCGCACATTGACAGCGCCCAGGGCCGTCTTAACAGCAGTGTAGGCCCCTGGGCACAGCGATGCACTGGGCCCCCTACCCATCCTCCAGCGGTAGGGGTGGGGTGCTGTCAGCCGCAGCATTGATGCCCCGTGGGCAGTAGCGGGTGTTCTATCTGCCACTCAGCATGTAGGACCTGGAGCAGTAATTTCTGCTAATTATTCCTTTACTGCACAGATGGTGTAAGATGGGGTGGGAGGGAGAACACTAAACTGTAGAAGAGGCATTGAGATGAATAAAGGGGCCCTTTTACATAACTTCCAGGGTGGTAAGGGGTGTGTAATACGCAGGGGAGGGGTGGATAGTGGAGTGGACTTAATATTCATCATTTTCGGTGGGAGGGCAGCTTGCTTGACTGCAGATATCTCCAGTTCCTGGAAATAGATTTCTTAGCTTTGAATGCGATAACAAACTAGAGAGTCCCACCTTTCAAGAAATTCTGGGAACTTGGGGATTAGAGATCAGGAGCCAGAGCAATGCACCGGCAAAAGTATAAAACTGCAAACTAGATGTGTGGAGCTGGAGCAGGGACCAGTTGCTTGAAGGCTTATATCTCTGGTTCTGGGCATAGTAGAGACAAGCTACCAATGTCCACTGAAAGGGGGGAGTCCCATATTTTGGAGAATATCCTCAAAAAAAACTCTAAGTCAGACAGAACCAGAGATATCTGGCTGGGAAGAGCAATTAACAGTCTTGGATGGGGACCACTGCTTCGAAGTCAGATATCTCCGGTTCCCCTGTGACGATTTTCAAAAATCTGGTACCCCTGGAAAGAGGGGACCCTCAGCTTTCAGCCTAGGGCCCTTAGACTCCTGGGGCACTTGGGCAAGAGCCCATTGAGCCCATACGAAAAGACGGCCCTGACAGCGCCCGAAGCCGGAGCTCAGTACTGAGCTCCTGCCTCCGGCTGCTGCCGGGCGCCCACTGGTAACGCAATCTCAGCGATCGCCCGGCATCTCCCTGCAGCGTTGCACACAGCGGGTTAGGTGATCCGGAGGAGGTGGAACTGCGTTCCGTCTCCAAGTGGAACTGACGGAAAGCAGTTCCACCTCGTCCCGGCTCCCTTTAACCCCTGCATACATCCAGAAGTAAGCAGTTCCATGGGTGGGTTATTTTGTTTCTGTGCAGGGTAAATACTAGCTGCTTTATTTTTACACTGCAAATTAGATTGCAGATTGAACACACCATACCCAAATCTAACTCTCTCTGCACATGTTATATCTGCCTCCCCTGCAGTGCACATGGTTTTGCCCAACTGCTAAAAAATTTCCTGCTGCGATCAACTTGGAATTACCCCCATTATACTGTAGATGCACACATAAGGCAAATAACGACACTCCTTGCAGCTTGATTGCACAAAACGTCAACTCCCGCGCCCTCCTAGATTGTGCTCCAACACAGCCAGGAGTAGAGACACAGGGGCAGATTTATTAAGCCTGATGAAGTGATAAAGTGGAAGGTGATAAAGCACCAGCCAATCAGCTCCTAACTTCCGTGTTACAGGCTGGGTTTGAAAAATAACAGTTAGGAGCTGACTGGCAGGTGCATTATCACCTTCCACTTTATCACTTCACCAGGCTTATTACATCTGCCTCACAGCCACAGGCAGCACTCAGGATACACTACTGTATGCAAATTAATGGAATCACAGTGCCGCCGTAGGGTATGTACTTATATAAACAGAGAGATAGGTAGATAGATAGATAGATAGATAGATAGGATAGGGGCTGCACGTAGCCATCTATAACATTTTGAAGGTCACAAAGAAAGGGTTATACCCTGTCTGACCACCCAGTGACTCCCTGCCCTGCGATAGCAGTGCCACAAAGTAGGGTAAGGAACAGGTTATTTTACTGTTTAGTAGACGCGGTCTGATAATATTATGTGAGTATTGAATGTGAATTATGCATAATAATATTATAAAGGTTTTCAGGTTCTGCGGATGCAGTAGGCTCCCTGACAACCTACATACTAGCGGAAATGAAGGGCGGTTTCTGAATGGAGGAGTCTTGCGTCCGCCTAACCAGGAGCATGTGACATTCTAGCTGTCACTAATCTAATAAAGTGCTGACTTTCATTCTAGAAGCATATTGGATGCTCCAATCAGGAGGTGGCTGTCTTTTTTAGAAGTGTGTCGAATCCCTTGCTAGGAAGTGGTTGTCATTTGTAGCAGAGTGTCGTACCATCCAATTGGGAGTTGGTTGTCATTTGTAGCTGTTTGTCGAACCATCCAATTGGGAGTGGGTTGTCGTTTGTAGCAGTGTGTCGCATCATCCAACTGGGAGTGGGTTGTCATTTGTAGCAGCCTGTCACATCTTTCAATTGGGAGTGGGTTGTCATTTGTAGCAGTGAGTTGCTTCATCCAATTGTGAGCGGGTTATCATTTGTAGCAGCCTGTCACATCTTTCAATTGGGAGTGGGTTGTCATTTGTAGCAGTGTGTCAAACCCCATGGTAGGGAGTTGGTTGTCATTTGTAGCAGTGTGTTGCACCATCCAATTGGGAGTTGGTTGTCATTTGCAGCAGTGTGTCGAATCCCTTGGTAGGGAGTTGGTTGTCATTTGCAGCAGTGTGTCGAATCCCTTGGTAGGGAGTTGGTTGTCATTTGCAGCAGTGTGTCGAATCCCTTGGTAGGGAGTTGGTTGTCATTTGCAGCAGTGTGTCGAATCCCTTGGTAGGGAGTTGGTTGTCATTTGCAGCAGTGTGTCGAATCCCTTGGTAGCGAGTTGGTTGTCATTTGCAGCAGTGTGTTGAATCCTCTTGTTGGGAGTTGGTTGTCATTTGTAGCAGTGTGTTGCACCATCCAATTGGGAGTTGGTTGTCATTTGCAGCAGTGTGTTGAATCCTCTTGTTGGGAGTTGGTTGTCATTTGTAGCAGTGTGCTGAATCCCTTGGTAAGGAGTTGGTTGTCATTTGCAGCAGTGTGTTGAATCCTCTTGTTGGGAGTTGGTTGTCATTTGCAGCAGTGTGTTGAATCCTCTTGTTGGTAGTTGGTTGTCATTTGCAGCAGTGTGTTGAATCCTCTTGTTGGGAGTTGGCTGGGAGTTGGTTGTCATTTGCAGCAGTGTGTTGAATCCTCTTGTTGGTAGTTGGTTGTCATTTGCAGCAGTGTGTTTAATCCTCTTGTTGAGAGTTGGTTTTCATTTGTAGTAGTGTGTTGAATGTCAACTCTATCAGACACACGGCACTCCTGTAGCCCCTCCTTCCCATACAGGTGCCATTTACAATAACGTCTGGGCACAACCACTACACCCATGAGTGTGTCCCCCACATCGCAGTCATAGTCTGAGCACTGGGGACTATCCGTGACAGTTGTTCGGAAGTGCTATGCTCGGCCCACATGCAATATTTTTGCATAATACGAGCTATTTTTACAACAGTAGATAACCACATTCCAGCATCCTGCTCAGTAATACCCTTTTGTCATATCAACCTGCGGTACAATAATCATGTGATATTGGAGTAATAGTCCAGCCCTGGCATATAGTGGGCAATCCGTGACATTTTGAAGATGTGCTGCCACCTTTGCTTGGCTGGAATGCTATATTTTTGCAAATTACAAGTTTGCTAAAGGTTTAAACCACAACAGCTAACCACAAACTGACATCCTGTTCAGTTACTGTACATCCTCCTGCAGCTGTACGCTCCTGTTTAGTGCCAACCTTTATGCTAAGAGATTGGACACAAGCCAACATATTTCAACAAATAAGATATACGTATCAGCTGGCACTAACTGATTGGTAGCCACGTTTGTTGGTGATTGGTTACCACAGCGAGGGCTTTTATCTCTGAGAAGGATAGTAGTCACCTAATAACGGGACAGGGACTGACCAGTGATCACTGCAGGTAAGACTCAATTCCATTTGTTCCCAGTCCTGGGAGATAATTGCTATACTCAGATAAATGTGTGTATATATGTATCACTCTTGGTCGGTGCAGCCTATTCTGGGTTCCATATAGCTTTTAGATGTCCGAGTCTTGCATTGTGGAAAGAGTGCTGGATGAATGAAATGCCCTGGATGGGAAATGAAAGGACTGTATGTATTTGTGGGGGTGAGAGTAAAACTGTTTCCTGGTCCACGAGGGCCGGTGATCTGATTTTCGTGGTGCTTAAGTGCAGTGGTGGATTTCCCACTAGGCACATGCCTAGAGGTGGCGCTTGCTGTGGGCAGCACACAAGGCTGTGGTAATTTTGTTTTTTTGTCATTCCAACTTTTTTTTTTTAAATATTTTATTTTGCAACTGACGGGAGTGGGACAATGGTCAGCAAATTGTGAACCGGGAGCTGGTAGTAGGGTGAGGTTGGGGCTGCTTTGGTGGCCTCGAGGCATCCAGACTGGCCCCGAAATGATGGGAGAAGTGACGTAATTGGGGGGGAGCGGTGGACAATAATGTGCCTAGGGGTGGCCTGACCCCTAAATCCGCTGCTGCTTAAGTGTGTAGGTCACATGCATTTCTAAGACCTGGCTGTTTGCAGCTGGCTTGATCACATGGCACACTAGAGATTTTGTCACCTGCTGTAAACGCCACTTACAGATGCAGACTTGGATGCAATATGTGCCTATCTAAGCACAAATGTAAAATGCACTAGTGGAACAAACATAGCATTTTGCTTACTATTCAGAGATGGCTGCGAGATGTAAGCAACTGTGTCTAGGTAGAAAATACACCTCCCACCCACAAGGGCAGGAATATGGCAGGAGGTGTGGCATAGCAGGAGGTGTGGCTTCACTGTGAGCACAAAATATGCTCAAATATACAATACCCAATTCATACTCATTACAGTAAATGGCTGGAAGAAGCAGATAATAAGTACCCAAGTCTCCTGAAGCCTGTTAACGGCAAATCAAGCTGGATCTGCCAATGTCTTTTATCATCATCTGCTGAATACACTCAAGTCATACTTCAAACAGGTGTATCTGCGCCTTTTAGGAGACAATCGTATTTCACATTGACATGCCCTTACTGTACTTTGGTAGCATACTACCCACTCCCTCCAACCACCAACCCGGCCCCAGTGGTGTAGGCATTTGTAAGATCACCTTGCAGGCAGCAGTGTCGCCAAGGCAAAACACACTACAAAAAGAGAGTGAATTAGCTCCAAAAAAGCAGCAACTTGCGTTTACTAAATGCTAAATGTATTTACTGTCAACAAGCATATGGTGTTAGTCACAATGGGAGATATTCATGTGGTGTTAGTCACAATGTGATATAACTATGTGGTGTTAGTCATGATAATAGATAACCATATGGTGTTAGTCACAATGGAAGATATTTATATGGTGTTAGTCACAATGGGAGATCTCTATATGGTGTTAGCCACAATGTGAGATATTCATGTGGTGTTAGTCACGATGTGAGATAACCATATTGTGTTAGTCACAATGGGAGACATCTATATGGTGTTAGTCACAATGGGAGATCTCTATATGGTGTTAGCCACAATGTGAGATATTCATGTGGTGTTAGTCACGATGTGAGATAACTATATGGTGTTAGTCATGATAATAGATAGCCATATGGTGTTAGTCACAATGGGATACATCCATATTGTGTTAAGTCACAATGGGAGACATCCATATAGTGTTAGCCACAATGAGAGACATCCATTAGGTGTTAGGTACAATGGGAGACATCCATATGGTGTTAGTCACAATGGGAGATATCTATATGGTGTTAGTCACAATGGGAGACATCCATTAGGTGTTAGTCACAATGGGAGACATCTATATGGTGTTAGTCACAATGGGAGATATCTACATGGTGTTAGTCACAATGGGAAACATCCATTAGGTGCTAGTCACAATGGGAGATATCCATATGGTGTTAAGTCACAATGGGAGATATCTATATGGTGTTAATCACAATGGGATATATCCATATGGTGTTAGTCACAAAGGGGACATCCATATGATGTTAGTCACAATGGGAGATATCCATTAGGGGTTAGTCACAATGGGAGATATCTATATGGTGTTAGTCACAATGGGAGATATCTATATGATGTTAATCACAATGGAAAACCAGATGGTGAAGGTCACGATGAAATATAACCATATGGTGTTAGTCACAATGGGAGACATCCATATGGTGTTAGTCACAATAGGAGACATCCATATGGTGTTAGTCACAATGGCAGATATCCATATGGTGTTAATCACAATGGGAGATATCTATATGGTGTTATTCACAATGGGAGACATCTATTAGGTGTTAGTCACAATGGGAGACATCCATTAGGTGTTAGTCACAATGGGTGATATCTATATGGTGTAAGTCACAATGGGATTTATCTATATGATGTTAATCACAATGGAAAACCAGATGGTGTTAGTCACGATGGAAGATAACCATATAGTGTTAGTCACAATGGGAGATAGCCATATGGTGTTATTTATGATGGGAGATAACCATACAATGTTAGTCACAATGGGAGATAACCATTCGTTGTTATTCAGGATGATAACCATATGATGTAAGGCACATTGGGAGAAAACCATATGGTGTTAGTCACAATGGTAGAGAACCATATGGTGTAAGACACAATAGGAGATGACCTTATGAAATAGTTACGATGGGAGATAACCATATGGTGCTAGTCATGATGGGAGGTAACCATATGGGTGTCAGACACCTCCTTGCTGCACTTACGGTCGCAGACAGGAATCAACATTGCGACCGAAAGTTGCAATGTTTCCTGCAGACAGCCAGTTGAGTAAGCACTCAGGCTGGCCATCGCAGAGCGCCTTGCAAGGCCAGGAAGTATACGTCCACAGACGAAGACCCTGGCCTTGCCACTCCCGGAAATCAGGCAGAAGCAGAAGGGGGACTGCGTACGATCACACATTACCCGCTCTGTACATGCGCAGAACGGGGCCTGCTCCCATTCCCAATAATCAGATATCTGCACATGCAAAAGTAACAGCGTCCCATTCTGAATCAGGCCCAAAGACCACAGATGTTTGGAAAAATGTAGTTTGGGTCTGTCAACTTTCACAATGTTATCAGAAATGTTTGAGGATGCAATATGATGATATTTTGTAAACTGTTGTCAATGACCAACCGTCTGTAAACCACGATCCCGCCGCATTCGTTTGTGCCCCGGAATACATGCATTATTTTTTTGTGCAAGTAAATAAGGAATACAAACAGATGTGGGGGCCATTGAGCCTAGGCTGGTAATGGAAAAGTTGGTGTTGGCAAAGTTTGTGGGGTCTAATCGATTTTCCATTAACCAACTTTAGCAGCCCTGGCTGGTGGCACTATAGGGGAACCCTTGGTGTGGGATCTAGCATCTAGGGCTATTCCCCACACTCCTTGGGCAGGGGGTGTGGAGTTAATAAATGTTAAGAAAATGTTAAAAAAAAAAAATATGGAGAATTACATGTACCAACTGTTTGAGTAATTTTTTGCCTTGCTTGTATTCAATAACGAGTGAATTAATTTTGAATAAAGAATTATTTATTTATATAAAGACCAGCCCATACTGATTGTCAAGTAACACATGTAAGCCACCTCAAGGTCAGAATGCAGAGTAACCCTGACTGGTTATTTAATTTATACATTTATAGCTTTCCTTGGACATACAAAAAACCATAACCCCACAACAAATTTATCATACAGTGCATCTGGAAAGTATTCACAGCACTTCACTTTTTTTTCCACATTTTATGTTACAGCCTTATTCCAAAATGGAATAAATTCATTTTTTCTCCTCAAAATTCTACACCAGTGGTTCCCAAACTGTGTGTCTAGGCACCCTGGGGTCAGAGCCGGATTAAGGCCCCGGGAGGCCTGGGGCACTAAAGCGCAGGGGGCCCCCATGGACTAAAAAATAAATAAAAATAAATTATATATATATATATATATATATATATACACATCACTAAGAATCCCTCCTCCTTCAGTTCAGCGTGCGGCGCGCCAATGGCTGAGCCGCAGGCTTGCTGAGCCGGACAGCAATTGGACAACTGAGCCGTCGCTCAGCTGACCTGACTACAGCTGTTAGAACACTCTTCTTAGAGCTGTAGTCAGCGCAGCTGAGCGACGGCTCAGCTGTCCAATTGCTGTCCGGCTCAGCAAGCCTGCGGCTCAGTCATTGGCGCGCCGCACGCTGAACTGAAGGAGGAGGAGGGACAGGGCAGCGGGGAGCCGGGGCTCGTGAGCGCAGCACCGCAGATTGGATTGAAGAGAGATCCGATCTGTGGTGTGGCAGGGGGCCCTTTTGGAAAGGGGGTCCCGGGGTACGTATCCCCGGGACCCCTCCCTTAATCCGGCTCTGCCTGGGGTGCCTCAGTACACTTGCAGGGGTGCCTTGGATTGGTGGTCCAGGACCAATCAAAATTATTTCTGGTCAATGTAATAGGCAAAACCAGTGCTGGTGGCTTCCAATCATAAAATATGAGGACAAACAAAAGCAAATCTTGTCCCTCACCACATAATGGATCCTAAAGATGACATATAAACACAATGTTTTATTTAATATTTATTTAAAAGTTACTCTCTAAGAAATTTTTGGCCTAGGGGTGCCGTGAATAAAATTCTGATACTCTAGGATGCCATGATTCCAAAAAGTTTGGGAACCACTGTTCTACACACAATACCCCATAATGACAATGTGAAAAAAGTTTTTTGTGATTTTTGCAAATTTATTAAAAATAAAAAACTAAGAAATCACATGTACATAAGTATTCACAGCCTTTGCCAAAATTGAGCTCAGGTGTATTTTTTTCCACTGATCATCCTTGAGATGTTCCTACAGCTTAATTGGAGTCTACCTTTGGTAAATTCAGTTGATTGGACATGATTTGGAAAGGAACACACCTGTCTATATAAGGTCCCCACATTTGACAGTGCATGTCTGAGCACAAACCAACATGAAGTCAAAGGAATTATCTGTAGACCTACAAGACAGGATTGTCTCACAGCATAAATCTGGAGAAAGGTACAGAAAAATATCTGCCGCTTTGAAGGTCCCAATGAGCACAGTGGCCTCCATCATCCGTAAATGAAGAAGTTCGGAACCACCAAGACTCTTCCTAGAGCTGGTCGGCCGTCTAAACTGAGCGATCAGGGAAGAAGGGCCCTAGTCAGGGAGGTGACAAAGAACCATATGATCACTCTATCAGAGCTACAGCTTTCCTCTGTGGAGAGAGGAGAACCTTCCAAAAAGACAACCATCTCTGCAGCAATCCACCAAAAGGCCTGTATGGTAGAGTGGCCAGACGGAAGCCACTTCTTAGTAAAAAGCACATGGCAGCCCGGAGTTTGTCAAAATGCACCTGAAGGACTCTCAGACCATGAGAAAAAAAATTCTCTGGTCTGATGAGGCAAAGATTGAACTCTTTGGCGTGAATGCCAGGCATCATGTTTGGAAGAAACCAGGCACCACTCATCACCAGGCCAATACCATCCCTACAGTGAAGCATGGTGGTGGCAGCATCAAGCTGTGGGGATGTTTTTCAGTGGCAGGAACTGGCAGACTAGTCAGGATAGAGGAAAAGATAAATGCAGCAATGTACAGAGACACCCTGAATGAAAACCTGCTCCAGAGCGCTCTTGACCTCAGACTGGGGCGACGGTTCATCTTTCAGCAGGACAACGACCCTAAGCACACAGCCAAGGTATCAAAGGAGTGGCTTCAGGACAATTCTGTGAGTGTCCTTGAGTGGCCCAGCTAGAGCCCAGACTTGAATCTGATTGAACATCTCTGGAGAGATCTGAAAATGACTATGCACCAACGCTTCCCATCCAACCTGATGGAGCTTGAGAGGTGCTCCAAAGAGGAATGGGCGAAACTGCTCAAAGATAGGTGTGCCAAGCTTGTGGCATCATATTCAAAAAGACTTGAGGCTGTAATTGCTGCCAAAGGTGCATAAACAAAGTATTGAGCAAAGGCTGTGAATAATTATGTACATGTGATTTCTTAGTTTTTTATTTTTAATAAATTAGCAAAAATCTAAAAAAAAAACTTTTTACGTTGTCATTATGGGATATTGTGTGTAGCATTTTGAGGGAAAAAATGAATTTATTCCAGTTTGGAATAAGGCTGTAACATAACAAAATGTGGACAAAGTGACGCGCTGTGAATACTTTAAGGATGCACTGTACATCCTATGTAACAGATTTATGTAACAGGCTTGGCGTAGACACATGATATTTGGCCTGTTCAACTATAGCATCCATCAACTTGACAATGTTCTTCCCGTAACTTCCCAATTATTTGATCTTGGCCATACCATAGGAATGCTTTTGGCTTTTCCTAGTAAGATACTGATATTTAGCTATTGCTCTATTTTAATTAGCCAAGTACATTTCATAAGATGTGTTTCAGTTTAACAAAAACAAGAGGTTTAAAGAAAGAATAATTTAAAGGCAAACATATCCCATTGCAACTTATATTGTTGTATATCAACCATGTGTGGTTAGTATTTATGGCGGGCTATGCCGATTCAGCATTCGCCTAGTTCTGCCTGTTTTCTGTCATGATTCATTGGCAGATTGTTGCATTCTTTCTATTCAGCTAAGACTGGTACTACCAACAGTAGTTGGGCACAATCTAATGCACTGGTGGTTTTCACCGGGGATCCCTGCAAGGGAGTTTGGGTATCGCTGCACCCAGCATGAAAGTCGTGGCTCAAGAGTTGGTTCACAGCGTGATGGTGTAAGAGCAGTCGGCAAGCCGAGTCTGCAAACAGTGCAGGAACGTCTGAGCCAAAAATGTGGGCAGAAGGAATGTCAAATCACAGGCCGAGGCCAAACTCTATAGAGCTGAATGTTGCCAAGGGTTAACACAAGAGAGAGAGACCAGAACACAAGTTGGGTCATACACAGAAAACTCAAGGAAATCTCTGGAAATCGGGAGACTGGGGATGTGAAGCCTAATACTCTGCCAACCACTTTAAGCAGAGTAGACCGGGTGGTACTCGTATGAGGAGATGCATGGCCGAGGCTGCAGTAGACCATGGACACCTTCACCAGAAGCATGAGACCTAAGCCCTGGATGACAACAGCAATGGTGGTTGACACTTTCAGGTGGATCCTTTGCACCAAGTATAGGGCTGGTGAAAAGTGCACCATGATACTGATGATGGCTATAAAGCCAAGGGAACAGATTCTGGGAGGCCTGATTGCAGAGATGCCTACAACCCAGCATGAAGGCAAATATGCTCATTTTACACCATGCGCGGACGATTTGTGTTCATCTGCAACGATTAAATTTATAGAAGTGTTATTTTTCTCAATGTTTTGCAAATGCATATATTCTCAATGTTTTGCAAATGCATATATGTAAGTGAAGATACGGCAGGGATCAGCCCATGATCCCCTTCCTGATTAAGCAAGGATTTACTCATACAGAAAAATGTCTACTGCCACCATGCTGTTGATAAGTAGTCACACTGCCGGCTAGGAGTACTCATCATGACTTATTGGTCAGTAGTATTTGCAGAGTATTGCTCAGTGTAGGAGTCTGGAGTCTGTAACCTGTCTGCAGGACGTTACAGCAGAAGACTTGTCCCCCCTAGATAGTAGACAATACACTGGGTCAGAGTGGAAGGTGCTGAGTGTGTCACAAAACTATTGGTGTTGCTAGAGGTTAGTCCACATGTGGTGCAGCCTAACCAGGTCTTGGGTTTATTTAACCAGGTAGATAACAACAGCTAGTATAGAGACACATGGATGCACATGTATAGAGCAGCCTGGAGCGCGAGGGTATTGCTGGGTGTTGCAGTGCCCTGGGCGATATGATGTAAGCCCCCTGGTGGTTAGTTGCGTTATGCCCCTCTATGGTAGCGGTGGTGATGAAGGGTCTAATTCATAACTGTATGCAAACCCGATGGTTTGAGTACAAATATGATGTTTGTGGGAATTATGACGTCGCTTGCAGCACCATCAGCTCACCATGATAGACATGCTACAGCATTTTTGGGACGGCACCTGGCAATGCTCTTCATAACGAGAATGGGGGCTGTCATCCATGTGGCGTGACGGGCCCAGGCTGGGTTTACATAGCTGGTCAAAGATTTCCTGGACCCGGGTGTCCGGATCCTATAGATAGCATGAGTAAACTTCAGATTACGATGCCTGTAACCATCATGAGTTGCGATGGTCCTCAAACGCAGCATTTGGATCCTCGCTAATGCAAACAGGAGATGCCTCCTGCTGCATTTGCATTTTCGGCTGTGTGATTCCATACAAGAATGAATCAGGTACATAGTGTACTTGCGGTACTCTGTGTGTTCTGTGAGGCTTGCATATCTGTGGGAGTCTCAGAGGTGCGTCCGTTCGCTAGGAATGGCAGGAAAGACATATGTGACAACGCGCATGTCAGAGATCAGTGGGTCCTACAGTCCGCCGTCTAATGTTACTTACAGCATGATGTATGCAGACAGAGTAGAGCGCCTCTCATCCAACCAGTAGGGCTTTCCTTGTCCAGTATGGAGTCCTGTGACCTGACTCTACCAACTCTTGGGTGTGGATCTCAACTTTGATGATACATTGATTCGACAGGGAGATCAATGCAGAAACTGAAGTTGGATGAATGTAGGCGGCGAATCCATACATGGTTACACTTAACAGGTTAAACTTCATTAACAGCTGCAACACAAATTGAAATGAGGATTTCTGCACATACTGGTCTTACATAAAATCTAAATGTACCCAGTGCTATTTTTACAGGAAAATAGGTTCAGAAACTGTGGGTGGGGCAGTGGTGAGCGGTGATGTGGGCGGAGTTACAAAAGGTGCGGTTCATCAATTGGTACATATAATTTTTTTTTTTAAAACACATAATGCCCCGAGTACTGCCATGTATACACATAATGCCACCAGTAGTGCCAGATACACATAATGCCCCCAGCAGTGCCAGTTACACAATGCCCCCAGCAGTGCCAAATATACACATAATGCCCCCAGTAGTGCCAGATACACATAATGCACCCAGCAGTGCCAGTTACACAATGCCCCCAGCAGTGCCAGTTACACAATGCCCCCAGCAGTGCCAGTTACACAATGTCCCCAGAAAATACATTTTGGCCCAGGACAGGTTCAGGAACCCAGTTCCTGATGATGTCATATTTAATGAGAGGTTCAGGAACTCAATTCCTGCTGGTTCCTCCTGAAAAATAACAGTGAATGTACCATATTTATTCAATTAATTTGTAAAAACGGAAAATGTAATACAGGTTGCAGTGCCGTAACTAGGCATTTTAGCGCTGGGTGCAAGAAACGGCATTGGCGCACCCCAAAAATAAAATAAAAAATAGGGGCGTGGCTTCATGGGGAAGGGGCGTGGCCACAAAATAATACCAATTCATACTACGGTGCACAGTGTCACGAACCGGTCTCTCACCTTTGCGGGTTCTGGGGTTCATCCGTTGCCAGTGCGGTTGCTCGCGGTGCTGTGCGCCCGTGTGGGGGCACGGCGTGATCAATGGCACAGGTAATGCAGAGTCTGGGAACTGTGAGTGCGGGGACCAAATGGCCTAAGGCACTGCGGTGTGTCTGCTGTATAGGAGGTGGCCATGTTGGAGACCAAATAGCTAATACTGAGCACTTGTGAAAACACCTGTGGGCAGGTGTAAGCCAATCCCGTGCTTGTGCTGCCTTTAAGTAGGCTGGGATTATGTCACTCTGGGCCAGTGCTTTGTTGTATCAAAGCTGTGCTCTAGCTCTGAACTCTCTCCGTGCATTCCTGTGTGATTCCCGTGGTCCAGATATCGCCTCCGTTCCCAGAGGTCCGTTTTGCAGCCTTCACTGCCAAAGATCTACCGGCTCTCCATTGTGCTATCAGTCAATTGCACACCTATTGGAAATACTTGGATTCCCAGTGTCCTGCATGAGGTTACCCTGTCTGTCTGCCTATCATACAAAGTCTGGAGGATTCCAATTCCCTCAGCTGTTCGTTTGTTCAACTCTGCATTTAACCCATTCATCACCTTGCCATCTACTACAGTTTCACAGTGATCTCCGGAACCCGCAAGTAACCCAATTCAGTACTTTTTCTATGTTGTCATTACAAGGATAATTCTTCACAGTCTCTCAGTTAACTCTTAAAACTCCATTGCAAATTCTTACAGTTAATTCTCCATGTCTGCATTAACCAGTTAAACACAATCTGCAGTTCAGCATCAAAGCCTGTTTATATTTGGACAATTCAACATTTATTCTTCAGCTTGTTTTTGCATATGTTTCCATGAACATTTCTTTTATTTATTTCTGAGTTTTCTCTTGCATATTATTTCTGTCATTCCTGCAATACTTCAGTATAATGATGATTAACAACTAGTCATTTAACTCCTTACCGAATTGTTACTTTAATAAATATATGAAACGGAACTTCCTTCGTCCTCCCTGTTTTCTTCATACCCCAGCACCTACACCTGAGGTTGGTTCCAGGTTAACGGATTCACAAAAACACCCGGACCTGACAGTAAGCACTGGCCACATGGATCCGTCAAGTGACCAATTCGCAGGAGGCGGTGCTACGTCAAATATCCTTTCCCGTCTGGAAAACCAGGAGTCTATACAGACACAAATAGTGCAGTTTATGCAAACTATGGCAGACCGTTTAGAGACTCTTCATACAGCAATTAAAACGTCTCAAGTCCAGATTCCAACTCCGGTTGTCCCAGTTACCACTACAGCTTCTCCTGTGATGCTGCCTACGTCCCGCTTGCAGTTACCCTCTCCGAGTAAGATTGACGGAACTCCAAAACTTTGCAGGGGATTCCTGAATCAATGCGAGATCCAGTTCGAACTGATGTCCGCCAGTTTCCCATCAGCTCGTTCTAAGGTCGCATATATTATTGCCCTCCTCTCCGGTCAGGCTCTGGAGTGGGCATCACCATTATGGGAGAGAGGTGATCCTATCCTCTCTAATTACAAAGAGTTTGTATCTTCTTTCCGGAGAATCTTTGACGAACCCGGCAGGACCACCTCAGCATCTTTGGAGATTCTCCGTCTACGTCAAGGTTTACGTCCTGTCAATCAATATATTGTTCAGTTTCGCACGTTGTCTTCAGAGTTAAACTGGAATGAGGAGGCCCTGATCGCCGCGTTTTGGAATGGACTTTCTGAGAGAATCAAGGACGATTTAACTATCCGGGATGTGCCAACTAAACTGGATGAATTGATTTCTCTCTGTAACAAACTTGACCTACGCTACAGGGAGCGATGTTTAGAGAAATCCAGGGCAGAGCGATCCAGTCCACGTTATCATCCTAGGCCTCGACAAGATTCTTCATCACAGTCTCCGGTAACGACAGACGAACCTATGCAGATTGGGCGCTCTCGCCTCACAGAAGAGGAACGACTTCGTCGTCGACAGGGTAACCTCTGCATGTACTGTGGGTCCTGTGAACACTTAGTTAAATTCTGCAAACTCCGACCGGGAAACTCTCGCTCCTAGCTTATTCAAGAGAGGTTAAGCTAGGAGTTACTCTAGAATCACGTTCTGGGGAAGAGCCGACTTTGTCTATTCAATTAGAAGTTCCAAATTCTACAGTGAAAGTTTCAGCTCTCCTAGATTCTGGGGCAGCCGAGAACTTCATCTCCTCAGCCTTTGTCATGCGGTCTAAAGTTCAAACCATGCCTCTGGAAGCAGCAGTTGCCGTTACAGCAGTGGATGGAAGTCGAATTCCAGATGGTATAATTACTCATCGAACCGTATGTCTCAAGATGAAAGTTGGTGTGCTCCATTCCGAATACCTCTCCTTCTACGTGATTCCCAAAGCCTCTCAAGATGTGATACTTGGTTTACCTTGGCTGCAGAAACATAACCCTCAACTTAATTGGCAAACCATGGAAGTCCTTTCATGGGGTAAATCTTGTACCAAGGACTGTTTAGCCTCAATTGTACCTCTCCGGTCAATCAGCCTTCCCGACCTACCTCCGGTGTATCAATCCTTTGCGGATGTTTTCAGTAAACAAGCAGCAGACTCTCTACCTCCTCATCGCGAATGGGACTGCCCAATTGTCCTGGTTCCGGGTAAAACACCTCCTAGGGGACGAATTTATCCGCTATCCATCCCAGAGACGCAAGCTATGTCTGATTATATACAAGAAAATCTAACCAAAGGATTTATCAGACCATCTTCTTCACCTGCAGGAGCCGGATTCTTTTTCGTTAAGAAGAAGGACGGTGGGTTACGACCATGCATAGATTACCGTGGACTCAATGAGATCACTGTGAAAAACAAGTATCCATTACCTTTAATTCCAGAATTATTTGACCGGGTAAAAGGAGCTACTGTGTTTACAAAACTGGATCTCCGAGGGGCCTACAATTTAATCCGCATCCGAGAAGGGGACGAGTGGAAAACTGCTTTTAATACCCGGGATGGGCATTACGAATACCTTGTAATGCCTTTCGGTCTTTGTAATGCACCTGCAGTTTTTCAAAGCTATGTGAATGAACTTTTTCGTGATCTTCTCTACAAGTGTCTAGTAGTGTACCTGGATGATATCCTAATATTCTCTAGGGATATAAAGTCTCACCGTCACCAAGTTAAAGAGGTACTGACACGTCTGAGGAAAAATCAACTTTATTGTAAGTTAGAGAAGTGCACTTTTGAAGTATCTTCCATACCGTTCCTTGGTTACATCATTTCTGGATCAGAGCTATGTATGGATCCCGGTAAGGTACAAGCTATCCGAGATTGGTCCACTCCTACAACTCTCAAGGGGATTCAGCGATTTCTCGGCTTTGCTAATTTCTATAGGAGATTCATTAAGAATTATTCTACGTTAGCTGCTCCCATCACAGCCCTAACTCGTAAGGGAGCAAATCCTACGAACTGGTCTTCAGAAGCAATCAAAGCCTTCTCTGATTTAAAGCAAGCCTTTGTGTCAGCCCCCATTCTTCGACAGCCTGATCTGAATCGTCCCTTTCTACTAGAGGTGGATGCATCTACAGAAGCAGTAGGAGCTGTGTTGTCACAAGTCTTTGAAGATAAAAAGGTCCATCCCTGCGGATATTTCTCCCGTAAGTTCCTCCCGGCAGAACGTAATTATGCAATCGGTGAGCAAGAGTTACTTGCCATCAAGTTGGCATTTGAAGAGTGGAGATACCTTCTAGAAGGAGCTCAACATCGCATTACAGTTTATACTGATCATAAGAATCTTCTGTATCTGCAGTCAGCTCAGTGTTTGAATCCACGACAAGCTCGATGGGCGCTTTTCTTCTCACGATTTGATTTCAAACTCACCTATCGTCCAGGGTCTCAGAACAAAAAGGCAGATGCCCTTTCCCGGTCCTTTGCTTCTTCTGAATTAAATGATGCTACCACGAATCAAGCCATTGTGAATCCTAGGTCCTTTTTAATGACTCGAACCTCTCCAGTTCCTCCGCCTGGCAAGACCTTTGTCGCCACAAGTCTTCGAAAACGGCTGCTTACCTGGGCTCACTCCTCTTCCTTCATGGGTCATCCTGGGGTTCTAAAGACTCTCAAGTTTATTCAACAGTCTTATTGGTGGCCACGTCTCAAAGCCGATGTCCAAGAGTTTATAGCAGCATGTCCTAAATGTGCCCAACATAAGAGTCCAAGAAGTTCTCCACCAGGTTTGTTACATCCACTATCCATACCCAAACAACCATGGACTCATATCTCAATGGATTTCGTGACCGATCTACCTCCATCAAAAGGGCGAAATACCATTTGGGTGATAGTGGATCGATTTTCGAAAATGGCACATTTCATTCCATTAACTGGGTTACCATCAGCCCCTTTACTAGCCAGATTGTTCATCTCTGAAATCTTCAAGTTGCATGGCCTTCCTCGAGAAATTGTTTCTGATCGGGGAACACAGTTTGTGGCCAAGTTTTGGAGGTCGCTTTGTTCATCTTTAAATGTCAAGTTGAACTTTTCTTCTGCATATCATCCTCAGACAGATGGACAAACTGAGAGAGTCAACCAAGACCTTGAAACATTTCTCCGGCTATATATATCGTCCTCACAGGATGACTGGGTTGACTACCTTCCATTGGCAGAATTTGCTCATAATAATCTCTTCCATTCATCTTCAGAATCTACGCCCTTTTATATTAACTTCGGCTTTCATCCTCGTGTGCCAGAGTTTCATCCATTGCCAGCCCTAGAGGTCCCAGCGGCAGATCAAGAGCTTCAACGTCTATCTAGCATCTGGAGTTGTGTACGTAAGTCCTTGGTCAAAACTTCCGCTCGTTATAAATCTTTTGCAGATAGAAAACGTAAAGCTGTACCGAATTACAAAGTGGGAGACCAAGTTTGGATTTCTACGCGCAATCTCAAGTTCAAAGTTCCTTCTAAGAAATTTGCTCCCAGGTTTATTGGTCCATTTCCCATTGTAAAGGTACTCAACCCTGTGTCATACAAAGTCAAGCTGCCACCGTCTTTGAGAATTCCTAACGCCTTTCATACATCTTTACTGAAGCCTTTGATTCTCAATAAGTTCCGTACTACCCAGTCCAAATCTCCTAAAGTTCACTCTTTGCAGAATGAGGAATTTGAAGTTAAAGAGGTTGTGGACTCACGTTCCGGATATGGACGTTTACAGTTTCTGGTCGACTGGAAGGGTTACGGCCCGGAGGAGAGATCCTGGGTTTTCTCTGAAGATGTTCATGCTCCAAGACTGGTACAGAAATACTTCTCCAAAAATCCTGACAAGGTTCAAAGGTGTTCGGAGACCACCCGTAGAAGAGGGGGTACTGTCACGAACCGGTCTCTCACCTTTGCGGGTTCTGGGGTTCATCCGTTGCCAGTGCGGTTGCTCGCGGTGCTGTGCGCCCGTGTGGGGGCACGGCGTGATCAATGGCACAGGTAATGCAGAGTCTGGGAACTGTGAGTGCGGGGACCAAATGGCCTAAGGCACTGCGGTGTGTCTGCTGTATAGGAGGTGGCCATGTTGGAGACCAAATAGCTAATACTGAGCACTTGTGAAAACACCTGTGGGCAGGTGTAAGCCAATCCCGTGCTTGTGCTGCCTTTAAGTAGGCTGGGATTATGTCACTCTGGGCCAGTGCTTTGTTGTATCAAAGCTGTGCTCTAGCTCTGAACTCTCTCCGTGCATTCCTGTGTGATTCCCGTGGTCCAGATATCGCCTCCGTTCCCAGAGGTCCGTTTTGCAGCCTTCACTGCCAAAGATCTACCGGCTCTCCATTGTGCTATCAGTCAATTGCACACCTATTGGAAATACTTGGATTCCCAGTGTCCTGCATGAGGTTACCCTGTCTGTCTGCCTATCATACAAAGTCTGGAGGATTCCAATTCCCTCAGCTGTTCGTTTGTTCAACTCTGCATTTAACCCATTCATCACCTTGCCATCTACTACAGTTTCACAGTGATCTCCGGAACCCGCAAGTAACCCAATTCAGTACTTTTTCTATGTTGTCATTACAAGGATAATTCTTCACAGTCTCTCAGTTAACTCTTAAAACTCCATTGCAAATTCTTACAGTTAATTCTCCATGTCTGCATTAACCAGTTAAACACAATCTGCAGTTCAGCATCAAAGCCTGTTTATATTTGGACAATTCAACATTTATTCTTCAGCTTGTTTTTGCATATGTTTCCATGAACATTTCTTTTATTTATTTCTGAGTTTTCTCTTGCATATTATTTCTGTCATTCCTGCAATACTTCAGTATAATGATGATTAACAACTAGTCATTTAACTCCTTACCGAATTGTTACTTTAATAAATATATGAAACGGAACTTCCTTCGTCCTCCCTGTTTTCTTCATACCCCAGCACCTACACCTGAGGTTGGTTCCAGGTTAACGGATTCACAAAAACACCCGGACCTGACACACAGTAGTCTCCATTATTCAAATTACGCTGCACAGTAGCGCCACTACAGCAGGTAGAGCCCCTTTTTACACATTACGGCAGCCAGCGTCCCCCTTTTTACACATTACGGCAGACAGCATCCCCCTTTTTACACATTAAGGCAGACAGCGTCCCCCTTTTTACACATTACGGCAGACAGCATCCCCCTTTTTACACATTAAGGCAGACAGCATCCCCCTTTTTACACATTATGGCAGACAGCGTCCTCCTTTTTACACATTACGGCAGACAGCATCCCCTTTTTACACATTACGGCAGACAGCATTCCCCCTTTTTACACATTACGGCAGACAGCTTCCCCCTTTTTACACATTACGGCAGACAGCATCCCCTTTTTACACATTACGGTAGACAGCGTTACCCCTTTTTACACATTACGGCAGACAGCTTCCCCCTTTTTACACATTACGGCAGACAGCATCCCCTATTTGCACATTACGGCAGACAGCGTCCCCTTTTTACACATTACGGCAGACAGCATCCCCTTTTTACACATTACGGCAGACAGCGTCCCCCTTTTTACACATTACGGCAGACAGCTTCCCCCTTTTTACACATTACGGCAGACAGCATCCCCTATTTACACATTACGGCAGACAGCGTCCCCCTTTTTACACATTACGGCAGACAGCATCCCCCTTTTAACACATTACGACAGCCAGTCCCCCTTTTTACACATTGTGGCAGAAGAGAGAGAGAGAGAGAGAGAGAGATACTTACCATCTCTCTCCGCTGGCAGTCAGGCTCCTCGTGCTGGCAGAGATCTCGAGCAGCCGCAGGGGAGGAGGAGGAGGGAGGGGGACTGGAGAAGCAGCAGTGCTATGTCATTGGTAGTAGTGTCGCTGCAGCAGCCCCCTCTCCTTCCGCATTGGCTGCCCACCGCTGTGAATGCTGGGATAAGGCAACCGCATCCCAGCATTCACAGCAGCGCCGGGCAGCCAATACGGAAAGGAGAGGGGAGTGCTGCAGCGGCGCTACTACCAATGACATAGCGCTGCTGCTTCTCCAGTCCCCCTCCCTCCTCCTCCTTCTCTGCCTCCGGCGCTGCTGCTCTCCTCCAGCGCGGCGCGCGGCAAAAAACTAGTGGCTTGTAATGAGTCAATTTGACTCATTACAAGCCGCTGGCCGTGCGCCCTCAGGGTAACTGCGCTGTGTGCCAGGCACACCTGGCACACAGGTAGTTACGGCGCTGACAGGTTGAGTATCCTTTATCCAAAATTCTAAATCCCACATTTTTGGGTCCCCTACTGAGATAATGACCAGAGGCGGAACTACCGGCAGTGCAGGCAGTGCACTGCACTGGGGCCCGCCTCTGTCCAGGGGCCCAAGCATGTAATGAGTCAAACTGACTCATTACATGCCGCTGTGCGCTGCGGGCAACCGCTGCCCGCAGCGCACAGCCGCCCGGCGAAGAGAGGAGAGGAGCAGCGGTACTACAGACGGGGGAAGGAGGAGGAGGGAGGCTGAGAAGGGAGCCGCAGCAGCGCTTTGTTACTGGTGGAGGCGCTGCTGCTGCTGCCCCTCTGCTTCCCTATAGGCTGTCTTCCGAGAACAGCCTATAGGGAAGCAGAGGGGCAGCAGCAGCAGCGCCTCCACCAGTAACACAGCGCTGCTGCGGCTCCCTTCTCAGCCTCCCTCCTCCTCCTTCTCTCCAGCCCGGGAATCGTCTCTGACGCTGCACCGAGGAGCCTGAGCCAGCGGAGAGGGTAAGTATAATTCTTCTTTCTTTCTTTCTTTCTTTCTTTCTTTCTTTCTTTCTTTCTTTCTTTCTTTCTTTCTTTCTTTCTTTCTTTCTTTCTTTCCTTCTTTCCTTCTTTCCTTCTTTCTTTCCTTCTTTCCTTCTTTCTTGTGCCTGCCTGCCGCAATGTGTAAAAATGGGGGACTACCTGCCGCACTGTGTAAAAATGGGGGACTACCTGCCGCACTGTGTAAAAATGGGGGACTACCTGCCGCAATGTGTAAAAAGGGGGGCATACCTGCCGCAATGTGTAAAAAGGGGGGACTGCCTGCAGCAATGTGTAAAAATGGGGGACTGCCTGCCGCTATGTGTAAAAAGGGGTAATCTGCCCGACGCAATGTGTAAAAAGGGGAATCTGCCTGCCGTAATGTGTAAAAAAGGGGGACTGCCTGACGCTATGTGTAAAACAGGGGGACTGCCTGACGCTATGTGTAAAAATGGGGAATCTGCCTGCTGCTATGTGTAAAAATGGGGAATCTGCCTGCCGTAATGTGTAAAAATGGGGACGCTGTCTGCCGTAATGTGTAACAAGGGCACGCTGTCTGCCGTAATGTGTAAAAATGGGGACGCTGTCTGCCGTAATGTGTAACAAGGGCACGCTGTCTGCCGTAATGTGTAACAAGGGCACGCTGTCTGCCGTAATGTGTAACAAGGGCACGCGGTCTGCCGTAATGTGTAACAAGGGCACGCTGTCTGCCGTAATGTGTAAAAAGGGCACGCTGTCTGCCGCTATGTGTAACAAGGGCACGCTGTCTGCTGTAATGTGTAAAAAGGGCATGCTGTCTGCCGTAATGTGTAACAAGGGCACGCGGTCTGCCGTTATGTGTAAAAAGGGCACGCTGTCTGCTGTAATGTGTAAAAAGAGGAATCTGTTCGCTGTAAGGTGTAAAAGGGTCTCTACCTGGTGTAGTGGTGCTACTGTGCGGCATAATTTGAATAATGGAGACTACTGTGTTGGTATTATTTTGTGGCCACACCCCTTCCCCACGAAGCCACGCCACTATGTATTTTTGCGCGCGCCTACGGCGCGCACTGCCCCTGGGTTGGACTTGGATGGGGGGGGGGGGGGCAAAGCATTTTGTCGCACCTGGGCCCACCGCTTGCTTGTTCCGCCACTGATAATGACATATATATTATATATATTATATGTGTAGATATATGTAGATATACTTTATATATATAATATCGATAATATATATGTCATTATCTCCAGTGTGGACTGGGGTATGAAGGGCCCACCGGGGGAATGCAGTGATGGAGGCCCATACAGTGATGGAGGTCCATGGTGGCCAGTCTACAAAGGGGGTGTGGCCAGCCTCCACAGAGGCTTGAAATACACAAAAGACTTGTGCAGTGTAAGGTAACATATCTACCATGTATAATACAAGTGCACAGCCTGGAACCTGATCCCTAGAGGAAGCAGTGGGCCCTCAGGCAGTGGGGCCCACCGGTGGTTTCCCTGGTGCCCCTGTGGGCCAGTCCGACACTGATTATCTCAGCATGGGACCTAAAAATGTGGGATTTTGAATTTTGGATAAAGGATACTTAACCTGTATTAGTTTTCAATGTTTTTGTATTGATAACGCCAAAGTCTTATATCACCTCCGAGTCACAGCAAACATTCAGTCTTCAAATTAGAATACGCTTTTTATCGGCCAGAGAATGAAATGAAGTCGCTTGGTCTGACTTCTAAATCACTCCAATTTATTTGCACACACACGACTGCTTCCATAGCCATCCGATTTACATGAACACAAAGAAAATCAATCTGTATAAAAATCTGCATATCTAGATGAAAATGATAACTCACACTTCAATATCTTTCAACAGGTTGTTTGTAGAATAACATATAACATATAGGGTTTTTTTCAGAGATGGACGTAGCCGCTGCGTTCGCATGCAGCGGCCGTGTCCATCGGGTCTGCGCATACACACTGTCCATAGTGCACGTGTGCGACCCTTTTCATGTGATCGCATCCCGGAAGTGATTGACAGCTGCGGGCGTCAGGGGGGGGGGGGGGGGGGGCGCGGAGTTTGGTGGCCATGGTCCGGATAACGCAGGCATATCCTGACCATTTTTTTTTTTTTGGGGGGGGGGGGGGGGGGGGGGCGGAGCCGCTCTGAGACAAAAGATGTCGCCGGACCACCTGCCAGGCAGGGGTCGTCCTCTAATCGATGCGTTCGCAATTACATTGCAAACGCATTGCGGGGCGGCGCAACACACATGCTGGGCGGCCCACAGCATGTGAGTAGATGGACGCCAGATCTTACTGCAGAAGCAAGAACGACGTCCATCTCTGAATAACCCCCATAGTCAGAAGAGGGCATTACTGTACTAAGAGGGTGATTCAGTGTTGATCGTAGCAGCAAATTTGTTAGCAGTTGGGCAAAACCATGTGCACTGCAGGGGGGGAGCAGATGTAACATGTGCAGAGAGAGTTAGATTTGGATGGGGTGTGTTCAAACTGAAATCTAAATTGCAGTGTAAAAATAAAGCAGCCAGTATTTACCCTGCACAGAAACAATATAACCCACCCAAATCTAACTCTCTCTGCACATGTTACATCTGCCCCACCTGCAGTGCACATGGTTTTGCCCAACTGCTAACAAATTTGCTGCTGCGATCAACTCTGAATTACTCCCTCAGTCAGAGGTTCCCAAACGCGGTCCTCAAGGCACCCTAACGGTCCTGGTTTTAAATGTATCCATGCTTGGCCACAGGTGACTTAATTAGCACCCTAGTCAATTTGATTTAACCATCTGTGCTGAGCCATGGATATACCGAAATCCCGGACTGGTGGGGTGCATTGAGGACCGCGTTTGGGAACCTCTGTACTAAGGGGGTCATTCTGACTCGTTCGCTCGCTGCTTTTTGTCGCAGCCGAGCGAACGGGTCCCTACTGCGCATGCGCCGGGGCCGTAGTGTGCCGGCGCATGCCAGACGGCCGAAGGGTGGGAGGGGGAGGAACGGTGGCATTTGGCCGCCGTTTTGTGGGAGCGGTCCGGCCAACGCAGACGTGGCCGGACCGAACGGGGCGGGGGCCGCAGCGGCTGCGTGACATCACACGCAGCCGCTGCGGGCCGGGGAGTGACGAGTAGCTCCCGGCCAGCACGCTAAAGCTGCGCTGGCCGGGAGCTACTCTGGAAGTGCAAAGGCATCACCGCTGTGCGATGCCTTTGCACTTCTGCGGGGGGGCCGGCACTGACATGCGGGGCGGACTAGCCCTGTGCTGGGCGTCCCCCCCCGCATGTCAGTGTGATTGATCAAAGCTGTTATAAATTTAGCACAGCTACGATCAACTCGGAATGACCCCCTAAGTAAAATAACTACAACTTATGATGTCTGAAATAGTTAAGTGATAAAATTGTAACATGAGAACAGAATTATGAGTCCTTCAATCTCAGCACATTTCAAACTTATCAGTAAGGGGGATATGTATAGAGTACAATGGGCCTCACATTCCTGTTCATATTGTTATCTGGTTCACAGTCAATTATAGCAAATGTAACTAGATGGCATACCTTAGTTATCTTTATATTTCCTTGAGTAAATCTCTAGTTGGGGTCCTTCATTACATACTCACGTCTTTGGGGTAAATTTACTAAGGTGGGAGATTTTTAGAACTGGTGATGTTGCCCATAGCAACCAATCAGATTATATCTATTATCTGCTAGAAGCAGCTAGATAAATGGTAAGTAGAATCTGATTGGTTGCCATGGGCAACATCACCAGTTCTAAAAATCTCCCACCTTAGTAAATTTACCCCAAATTTGTTTAGTTCTGCGACTCAAAATACACACACATAATATTTCTAGATTCTGGTCTAGTCTTACAATTGAACAATTAAAATAAGATAATAGAACTCTTAGCTTTATCAGTATGTAGCTAAGCAATATGTTCCTCACAGTTCTATGTTGGGCAGATGCTGCTTCCTAGAGGATAATCATTAAGGTTAATTTGCTAACATTGGGGGTCATTCCGAGTTAATCGCTCGCTAGCAGTTTTTAGGAGCCATGCAAATGCATGGTCGCCGCCCACGGGGGAG
Source organism: Pseudophryne corroboree (assembly GCF_028390025.1). Taxonomy (NCBI): domain Eukaryota; kingdom Metazoa; phylum Chordata; class Amphibia; order Anura; family Myobatrachidae; genus Pseudophryne; species Pseudophryne corroboree. The sequence continues at coordinate 793,996,311 of NC_086449.1, read as the reverse complement.
TGTATTTTTGCTTTGCAGGAGTGCGAACGTCCGTGCAGGCGCGCGGCAGCAAACACATTTTGTGCAGAACAAGACCAGCCCTGTAGTTACTTATACCCCTTTTCCACTAGCTCTAAAAACACGGGTAAATGCGCGGGGGCGCGGATTTACCCGTGTTTTTTTGCTAGTGGAAAAGGGTCCCCCTGCAAATTCCTAGATCAAGTGACCCGTGAATCCTACCCGGGTAGCTACATGGGTAGGACACGGGAATGATCCGGGTAAGGTTGTAGTGTAAACGGAAGCTGTGTCGATGCGACACGGCTCCCGTTCACAGTGTATGGAAGGGCGGCGCTGGGAAATCATGTGATCTCCCAGCGCCGCCACTGACGCGTCACCAGCAGTGTCGCCAATCCAGCAATATGCCGGGTTGGTGAGCGCAGTGTAGAAGGGGGCTCTAGCACGGGTCACAGCTGTGTCAGGCTCCCGGCTGTGACCCCTGCTAGCTAGTGGAAAAGGGGAATTGTTCTGTGCCATGATTGCTGCGACGAGTGACACGGTAATTATGTCAGATACCCGCCCCGCAAACGCCTGGCTACGCCTGCGTTTTTCCAAACACTCCCAGAAAACAGTCCGTTGCCTCCCAGAAACTCCCACATCCTGTCAATCTCCTTGCGTTCGGCTGTGCGATTGGAATCGTCGCTAGAACCACTGCAAAACCACAAAGGACTTCGTACCCGTACGACGCGCGTGCGCATTGCGGTGCATACGCATGCGCAGATTAGCCATTTTTTCACTGATCAGTACGCAGCGAACAAAACAGCTAGCCATCAACTCGGAATAACCCCCACTGACACCAATACCTGTCTAGTGAAAGTTAAACAATGAAAGCAAGTGTCTTATTGGTTACTGCGGTTCAGTGCAAATCTTGGGGGGATGATTCAGACCTGATCGCTGGGCTGCAAACTTTGCTGTCATGCGTTCAGATAGTCGCCGCCCCAAAGGGGAGTGTAAATTCGCTGTGCAAGTGTGCGATCCTATGTGTATGCTGAGCTGTAAAAATACACTGTGTGGGGGGTGGCCTGGCACCGGAGGAGAGCAGTTGAAGCTTCTATCAGGTCCTGCTTTTGCACCATCTACTATACTCTCCTGGCCTGCTCTACCCCTGTCCCGCACTTTAATCCTCCTCCCCACTCCTTCCCCTACCCCCTGCTGCTATCATACCGACCGGGAGACGCCATGGATGCTCCCACGGGCCACGGCCTGCTTGCCAGCCTGAAGCCGGGGCCTAGATTTTGACATCGGTCTGCCAGACCCCGGACGCCCTGTACCGGCGACGGGCAGGCTTGCCCTGTCTACTTCTCGGTGCTCCGGCTCTATTTACACCCGTGGAGGGCCCTGGACGACCCGTGGACGGCTGCCTTACCCCCCTCACCCGGCGGACTGGGATGAATCCTGCACCCCCAGCAGCTCACACTGCCCGGTGGCCATCTTGATTCTGCTGCTGAGAGCAGAGGCCTGCAGCACTGTGACGGAGGGAAACGGGAGCCGCACTGTCCCTACAACAGCAACTCAACAGTGCGGTGAGGAACTCTCCCTTACCTCCCTGCAGCCGGCTCGCTGCCTCCCCCCTGCTCGCGGACCCGCAAAGCCACCCGCGAAGCGGTCGCGGATTGAGGCCTACTGCTGCTCCTGACGCCTCGGCCTCGATTTCCCAGACGCCACCGCCGCAGGCATCACGTAGACACGGAGGTCCGGACTGATGCAGACTGCCCTCCTCATCCTGAGGTCTGCTGGGGTACTGGCCTGCAGCTTCTGAACCCCGCTCCTACCCCCTGCCTGGCTTCTACTCAGGAGGCAATACGACTGCTGACCCTCTCCAGTCTGCCTTGTGCAGGTCACCACTACAGGCAAGAGCCTTTACACGGCCCCCCACTACCAGCTGGTCAGCTATACCACTAAGAGGCTCCCACTAAACCAGCAACGTCCTCACTGTATTTCTTCCTGCCTCCTGCACTATATTCCTGATACCTTGCTCTGCCCCTGCCAGAGCAGCGGATATCGTCCCTAGAGGATGACCTGACGTCGGCTTAGCGGACCATACAAGCCAAACAATCTCTGACCTCTCGGAGAAGATCGATGACCTTGAAAATCGCAGCCAGCGTAACAACCTAAGGGTCATTGGGGGTCATTCTGACCCGTTCGCTCGCTGCTTTTTGTCGCAGCCGAGCAAACGGGTCCCTACTGCGCATGTGCCAGCGCCGTAGTGCGCCGGCGCATGCCAGACGGCCGAAGGCCGTAGCAGGGCTGCGATTGCCTCTGCCTGATTAACAGGCAGAGGCAATCGTTGGGCGGGAGGGGGCGGAACGGCCGCCGTTTCGTGGGAGCGGTCCGGCCAATGCAGGCGTGGCTGGACCGAATGGGGGTGGGCCGCAGCGGCTGCGTGACGTCACACACAGCCGCTGCGGGCCAGGGAGCGATGAGTAGCTCCCGGCCAGCATGCTAAAGCTGCGCAGGCCCGGGAGCTACTCTTGAAGTGCAAAGGCATCGCCGCTGTGCAATGCCTTTGCACTTCTGTGTGTGGGGGGGGGGGGGCGGCACTGACATGCGTGGCGGGCTAGCCCTGTGCTGGGCGTCCCCCCGCATGTCAGTGTGAATGATAGTAGCTGTGCTAAATTTAGCACAGCTACGGTCAACTGGAATGACCCCCATTAGCATTCCAGAAACGGTTAAGGGTTACAAACTTATGGATCTCCTCTCCTCCGGCATTCCAGAGCAATTAGCCATGGATCTCAAAGGAGTCCAACTTGTCATTGAAAGAGCCCACAAGATCAGACCCGAACTGAAAAATTCCGCTGGACGCCCCCGCCCTGTCATAATGAGGATCCTGAACTATGCAGATAAGACGAAACTCCTGATTCATTATCGCAAGACAGCCAGTCTGTCTTACAACGGCGACCGTCTCCTCATATTTCAGGACTTCTCTGCCCTCGTAGCTACTAAACGCAGAGAGTTTGCCCCTGTCTGTAAGCACCTTTTTGATACTAAGGTTAAGTTCTCATTGCTCTATCCAGCAGTGACGTGCGGTGAGGTCACTGGTTGGGGAGGCACTGGCAGCTAAGAAGGCCCCCCCCCCCCCCCCGCCCCCCGGAGAAAAAAAAAAAAGTGTGGTCCCCCAACACACCAGTAAAACCAGCACTAGGCAGAACCAGCTAGGGGGAGTAATGCCATAGCAGGGGAGACACTCAGTGTGGGGTCCCCCTGCCATTACATTAATCTGCCCCCCAGCCAGTCAGCCCAGGGTTGGAATTACTCGGAAAGTGGGAACCCCAAAAAATAAAAATGGGGTCCCCCCTCCCGAGCAGTAACCAGCACTGGGCTGATAGCCCAGTGCTATGCCCCGCACCCCTGGTGGCGGTGGGTGCGGGGTTCATTGTGTGTTAATATTGTTCTTTACATGTGGCCTACAGATCCCAGCAAGCCTGCCCCAGCATGTTGGCACTTGGAGAACCACAAGTGCCAGCATGCCCGGACACAAAAGGCCTGCTGGCACCTGTAGTCCACCTGCAAAGAATAGTAATATTGTTCTTTACAGGTAGCCTACAGGTCCCAGCAAGCCTGCCCCAGCATGCTGGCACTTGGAGAACCACAAGTGCCAGCATGCCCGGACATAAAGTGCCCGCTGGCACCTGTAGTCCACCTGTAAAGAAAATATTAAAATAAAAACACCACACTATCTTGAAAATAAACTTTATTAAACTGGGTCTTCACCTGGGGGCGGCGGCCTTTAAGCTCTTTTGCGTGGCCGCCGCCTTCCCAGGGCTTCTGGCGTCTTCACCTGGGGGGGGCGCCACCCCCCCCAGGGCTTCCAGCGTCTTCACCTGGTGGGCGGCGGCTGCTAAGCTCTTTTGCATAGCCGCCGCCCAGCCAGGACTTCCGGCGTCTTCATTCTTCAGGAGCTCTTCACTGCTCCTCCTCCGCCGTCGGACTGACTCTCCTCCGCCTCGCGCTGACTTATATAAGTCAGCCGGCGGGGGCGGGGCGATGACGCGGCGAGCCATGATTGTCTCGCGGCGGCCATCTTGAATTTCAAAAATGACGCTGAGGCGCCATTTTTGAAACTGGAACCGCTCCGCTGCCAAACTCTGCAGAATAAAGGTAATTTCCGCCGCCGCACCACCGCCGCAACCCGCACCGCCGACGCCCGCTCCACCGCCGCATCCCGCCGCCCGCACCATCGCCGCATCCAGCCGCCCGCACCTTCTCCCCCGCGTCGCCCACACAGTGATTGACAGCGGATCCAGGGACGGATCCGCTGGCCAATCACTGTGGCCTCACTGACAGGGACGTGCTTTCATAGGTTGAAAGCACGTCCCTGTATGAAAGCGGCACTACTAATGGTGCCGCTTTCCCATATATTTTCAATGGGCTTTTACAGCCCAAGGCTAGTCCCCGCCCGTGCCCGCCCCCCGCTCCCCATACTTTCCGCAGTGACAACGGGAGGCACCACGATCGGTGCCTCCCAAATACATAGAGAGGGGAGAAATGTAAAGAATAATATAAAGAAGATACATATGACACAGAATATGTGTCATATGCATCTTCTTAGTATTATCTTAATCATTATGACAGGGGAGGCACTGCCTCCCCTGCCTCCCCTGACTGCACGTCCCTGCTATCCAGCACTCCTCCGAGTATTTGAAAATGGCAAACCGCTACTCTTCGACGACCCTAAGGAGGCAAAGCTTAATTTCTTTCAATCTGACACCTGACTGTTAGCTATCTTTAATAGCTTGTAGTTCATTTTTGTTCGGACTCCACATTCGGGTCTCGCATGCGGAGTGTTATGTATACGACACATGTACAGTATACTCCTAGTTCACTCGCTCAGTATTTACTATTTTCACTGTTTTTGTTATTGTGTTGTTGTTTATTATGTAGTGTCTGCCTGGGCAGGGACCCCCTTCCCCTCCTGGGGTGTCCTCCTCCCGCTCGCTGGGACGGGGAGAGACCCTACTTCTCCTTATTCATGTTTACTTTACAGTTTCCGACTGTGGGTGTAGGCTAGTATGGCCTCTGTTGTATCCCCACAACCTCATTTAGATGGAGACTCAAGTGCGAATCTGTTGCGTCTTGTCTCCTGGAATGCTGAGGGGCTTAACCACCCCGTTAAAAGAAGGAAAGTGATATCTCACTTGAAACGTATGACCCCCTCATATTGCCTTTCTTCAGGAGACGCACTGGCTAGATGACCCTAGAAATTCCTTACGTGTATTTCAGCCCCGTACCATTCTAAGTCTCGAGGAGTGGCTATCCTCTTCCACACCAACCTACAATACTCAATCCGTAGAAAGTTTCTTGATCCCGAAGGCAGATTCATATTACTTGATGTATTTATTGACAACACTGTCTATACTCTTCTTAATGTGTATGCACCTAATGTCTCCCCTGAATCTTTCTTTGCAGCTCTGTTAACTACACTCCTCACCTGGGATGGCTGATTATAGTCCAGGGACGGATCTAGACTTTTCTTTAGGGGGGGGGGGGGGGGCGGTTTACTGTTTAATCTTGACTTCGACATGCCTTTTTCCCAAGGTTGCTCACTCAGCAATTGCCAACATCATCATTTCTGACCACGCCCCTATATCTTTACACATTCATTTAACTTTACCACACCGTATTTCCCCATGCTGGCGCTTCCCCGCATACCTACGCCAATCCACTGATTTCCTTCTTCACCTCAAACAATCCTGGCTTAACTATACCCTAGATAACAGTGACCAGAGTCTGGATTTGCCGCTGTTTTGGGGTGCTGCTGAGGCGGTTCTTAGAGGACATATTATGTCTTACACTCACTCCAAGAGGAAACATTTTTCCTCACCATTACAGACGCTGAGTGCGACACTCACCTCCTCCTATCGGAGACATAAACAACACGATACCCCTACTCATAAGGAAGCTTATCTTTCAGCAAAACTCATCTATGACACTTTCCTCACTGAACGAGCTCAACTTTCTTTTTTTTAAACATTAAATTTTTATTGAAGATTTTTCACACAGAAATGGGGAACAGAAAAAAATAGATAAAGGGAAACATAGGGGCAGTCCGGAATGGTTACCATAATCAAAGCACTATTAACACACAGTTGGATGAATATACAATTGGTTACATTGGGCGTTCAGAAAAAAAAAAAAAAAAAAGAGGTATAGCACAAACCAAAAAAAAAACAAAAAAATTGTCTGATATCACAACATTCTTAAAGCAGTCAGTCTAGGTGGGGTGAAGCACAGATAAATCAATTGGAGAGCTATGGACGGTTAGCCTACCTTCTCTCCCCCTATAGTCGGACCAACCTAACCATTTCAGGTGAATAGAATTAGCTGAGGAAGAATATTTAGCTTCCGCTGTTTCAAAAATGTAATGTTTGTGAATCTTATTTTGAATAGATGCTAGGGAAGGAAGATTCTCAGATTTCCACAATTGGGCTATAGCAGCTTTAGTAGCTATCAGGATATGCCCCAAGACATAGCGATCACCTGCGGAGAGGTGGTCTATGTACAAATGAAATAACGCTAAAGCTGGGTCCAGGGGAATGGAGAACCCTAAAATCATGCTAACCATATTGAAAACTTCACTCCAAAGTGGTTGTATAAGTGGGCACGCCCAGAAAATATGAAAGATATCCCCCGTTGAACCACATTTCCTCCAACATAATTTAGATTGTGAAGGCCAGATTCTATTTTGTCTTTCAGGGGTGAAGTAGGCCCCCTGTATAAGCTTATAGAACATTTCGGAGTGGTTAATACATTTGGAGACTTTAAAACAAGACTTAAATATACTGTCCCATTCACAGGCGTGCGCAGAGACTGACTGGAGGGTGCCGCTCCGGACTCCCCCCCCCTCCACGGCATTATAGTGATCTCTCGCCTCCCCTGTCCTGGATATAGACTGCTCACCTGGTCCGCTCACCTGGGCCGCCCAGGTGAGCAGTTTATATCCAGGACAGGGGAGGTGAGAGAACACTATAATGCCGTGGAGGGGGGGAAGTCCGGAGCGGCACCCGCCAGTCAGTCTCTGCGCACGCCTGTGGTCCCATTCTGCATCAGTAAAGGATCTATTCAAGTCTCTTTCCCATAAAATCTGCGCTTTGAAGTTAGTCTGTGTGCTGCTACCGTGTTTCCCCGATAATAAGCCCTACCCCGAAAATAAGCCCTACCCTTGCTTTTGGAAACTGGTCCAAAATAAGCCCTACCCCGAAAATAAGCCCTATCAAAATTCTTATTACCCGAGTCCGTGCACTAAATGCAATGCCCCCAGCTCCACCCCCGCTAACCCCCTTCATCGCCACCCTGCTTGAGGGATGCTGTACAGGACTGAAGACTCCATCTCCAAGTCCCAGGGATGCATTGCGCCCTGCGCATGATGTCACCGCGCACATCACGCGGCTTCTGTACACGGCGGGAGCGGAGTAGCAGTGGCGCTGGCAGAAAGCAAGAAGAAGAACTGGAACTGGAAAGTGCTGTAGGTGAGGAGCAGGACTGGGGGCATGGTGGCTGTAAAAGGAGGACTGGGGGCTGTGAAAGCAGGACTGGGGGCATGGTGGCTGTAAAAGCAGGACTGGGGGAATGGTGGCTGTAAAAGGAGGACTGGGGGCTGTAAAAGCAGGACTGGGGGCATGGTGGCACCTGTTTTTTTAAATTTGCTGTCAATGTTAATTAAAATAAGCCCTACCCCGAAAATAAGCCCTATGGTGTTTTTTGTTGGAAAAAAAATAATAAGACAGTGTCTTATTATCGGGGAAACACGGTAGTTAATTGAAATTGATACCACCACGTAATCCCATATTTGTGTGAGGACGTCTCCATTCGGCTTTTAATGTAAGCCGGAAGAGAAGGTTTGTGAAGATGCGGAGTAAATGAGTGTAACCAACTTCTCACCTGCAAATATTTGAAAAAGTCTTGAGTCCGAATCCCAAATCTCTCTTGTAATTAAGAAAAGGACATCAAGACGTCACCTAAGAAAAAATCACTCACAGTGGAGAGCCCCTTCCGAATCCAATCTTCTAGTGTAATGTTAGGAATCAATGACATAAGAGCGGTCAACAACAGGCAGGGGGACGGTAATTTAATCTTTTCCGAAGAGGACACTAGTTTATGCCATGAATCTAGGGTCGTTTTAATAGACTTGCAAGATCCGAACCTACTACGGGCAGCAGAAGGTGGTAACCAACACAAATCAGAGAGAGTAACAGCATTCAGATAAGGAGCCTCCAGAATAACCCAAGGTTTCAGGCTCGAAGTGTCAAACCAGTCTCTAGACTGACTTAACAGACAAGCAGCATGGTACTTTTCTACATCTGGGAAGGCTACCCCACCGGTTTGTTTGGGCAGAATAAGTATCTTTTTAGCAATTTTCGGCCTAGAGCCTCCCCACACATACCTAATCAGGACCTGATTAAATTTATTATAGAAGAGTTTGGGAAGGGGTCTTGGTATGGCGCGAAACAGATACATTAATTTTGGCAATAAGACCATCTTGGCAGCAGCAACTCTACCCAGCCAAGACACCTCCTGCAGCATCCACTCCCCAGTCAGCTCCGCAAAGGCTTTTAATAACGGGGCATAATTAAATTCAATTAAATTATCTTCACTGGATAAATTAATCCCTAGATATCTCAGGGAGCAGTACTTCCAGGCGTATTTGTACGATTCCTTCAACCTAGAGACCACAGTCGGAGATATATTGAGTGGGAGGGCCTCAGTTTTATTAGTATTCAATTTATAAAAGGAGACATCCGAATAGTCTTGAAGAACGGCATGAAGAGCTGGCAAGGAAATCTCAGGATCAGAAAGACATAATAAAATATCGTCCGCAAACAAACTGATTTTGTGAGAAATGCCCCCTCTAACAGGGCCACTAATCGAGTCCCGGGATCTAATGCAAGCAGCCAAAGGTTCTATCGCCAACGCAAAAATAATAGGAGATAGCGGGCAGCCCTGACGAGTGCCATTAGAGATGTCAAAGGGTGAAGAAAGACATCCGTTAACAAAGACCCTCGCACAGGGCGTGGAATAGAGAGCCAGGATAGAGTCCAGGATCCTTCCAGAGAAGCCAAATTTGTCTAGAGTTAATCTCATAAAGTCCCAGTTCAATCTATCGAACGCCTTTTCGGCATCCAGAGACAAAACTAGGAGGGGTTCTTTTCTACAGGCAGAATGTTCAATAACATTAATCACTCTTCGCGTATTATCTGGGGCCTGTCTGTTTAACACGAAGCCCACTTGATCAGGGTTGATAAGAGAAGGGAGAAGGGGACTGATACGGTTGGCAATTAATTTGGCATAAAGTTTCAAATCTGTATTTAATAAAGCAATTGGTCTAAAATTTTGGACAGAGGTGGGAGTTTTTCCCGGTTTGGAATGGTGATGATTTGAGCTTCCAGCATCTCCCTGGGGAAGCGCCCAGCTTCTGAGGCTTCATTAAACACTGATAGGAGCACCGGGGCCAAACTCTCCTTAAAGGATTTATAGAAACCAGAAAGATAACCGTCGGGTCCCGGGGCCTTATCTGCTGGAAGGGAGTCAATAGCCTTTTCGACTTCCGCTAAAGTCCAAGGCACACTAAGGGAGCTACAAGACTCCGGCGACAGCGAAGGGAGAGGAAAATTGCCCAGAAAATTTTGAACATCCATGCCTGTGGGTTGAAAAGTGGAGAAACCCTCCTTCAAGTTGTATAGTTTAGAGTAATAAGATGCAAAGACATTTGCAATTTCGTCAGGATCATAGACTCTCCTGCCCCTATCCGAATGAACAATATGAATTTTTTCTTTAGCTTTCCTGCCCCTCAACTTCCTCGCCAGCAGTCTACCAGCCCGGTTACCATATACATAGAATTTTGGTTCAGTCTATGCAGGTTGCGTTGGACTTCCGCTAAATAGAAAACGTTTACCGCCTCTCTGGCTTCCTGCAATGATTTAAGAAGGGTTTTATCATGTGGATGTGCCTTGTGATAACTCTCCAAGGAAGCGACTGCAAGCTCAGCTTGTTCAAATTTTTTACGATATTCCCTTTAAAGTTTAGCCGCAGTTTGAATTGCTGTACCTCGCGATACTGCTTTGAGGGCACACCATAATGTGAAGATGGATGTCTCCTAAGGGGAGTTCTCAGAGAGGTAATAATCTATGGTGGTTTGGATAGCCTGCTTGGTCTCCGGCTGAAGAAGACTTTGTTTACCTAAGCGCCAGGGGGCCGGGGCAATCTTTCTACTACTAATATCCCACTCGATAAATAATGGGGAGTGATCCGACCATGACATGGGGAGAATGGAAATTTTATGGATGGACTGTAGAGTCCACTTATCCGCTAAGGCTAGGTCTATTCTGGAATTAGAGGCATGTACTGGGGAATAAAATGTGTAGTCTCTATCCATGGGGTGTTTAACGCGCCAAAGGTCTAAAAGATCATATTTCGCCAATAGTTGGCTAAAGCCCTTTGCATTCCTATGGAGCTGACTGGAGAGTGAGGGCCGCTTGCCAGAGTTATCAACCAAAGGGTCAAGGGTCAAATTAAAGTCCCCCAAGAAAAGTAAAGCACCCTTGGCCAATTGTTGCACCTTAGCACAGAGTTTCCTGCAGAATGCTAGTTGCTTGGTGTTCGGGGCATAACAAGAAACAATCGTCACTTCTTTATTTTCAAGAGTGCCCACCAAGATTAGAATTCTCCCCTCAGGGTCACAGTATTGCGACGTGAGGGAAAACGCGCAATGTTGAGACACCAAGATTGCCACCCACGCCTTCTTCGTTGGTCCATTGGCCAAATAACAATGGGGAAATCTCACATTAGTAAACCGTGGAGGGGCAGAATTAATAAAATGTGTCTCTTGGACGGCTATGATTTGAGCTTTAAGTTTATGAAAATAATTAAGTGTTAACTTCCTCTTATGCGGGGAATTAAGACCTTTTGCATTTATAGAAACAATGTTAACCATACTGTAAAGGTATCGAAGATTGCAAAATTATAATCAACCAGCTGGCATGTAGAAAGTATGTGCAACAATTTCCAGACAGAAGGAAAGGAAAAGGGAAAGAAAGGATAAGAAAAAGGAGAAAAACAATTAAAGGAAACATAACATTAACCCCTCTCGGGGGCACGGTTGGACGCCTAACCATGGCGACTCAGAATTACTCTATGGGGGGTAGTGGTCACTCTGCCCACACCCGAACCAAAATTTAACAAGATGCAGTTTCTCGGACCTCTATCTCTGGACCCCCGCATCGCCAGCCTCCGTGACTAATAAACAAACAAACAAAAAAAAAATAATCTAGGGTAGAATACCCAGCTGACAAAGAGACGTGGGCGGCAGACGGGGCAGCAGAGGCAGACAACAAACATTAAACCAACGGTGTTGAGGTATCACCTAAAAACAGTCTAACAACACTCAAATAGGCCTTACATAAAAACCCATAATAAGCATCCGCCAAGGAACTGGTGTAAAATATTAAACATGATATAACAAAACGATCAGAAAGATATAAAAACAATGCAAGCATAATAGAACAGATGATACTCAAAGATCAGCAGCCGACGAGGTCCAGTCCTGCTCGGGAGAGGTGTGTGTAGATGAGCTTGCAGAGTTCCATGACGCGAGGATCTTTTTACCCTCCTCAACGTTCGTTATAACGACAGTAGAACCTTCTCGAGAAATAAGCAACTTTGTAGGGAATCCCCATCTGTATAGAATGTTCTCTTTGCGTAACACTGACGTGATGGGGTAAAGAGAGCGCCTTTTCGCTAGAGTAGCAGGGGACAGGTCTCTGAATAGCTGAAGTGAGCCCAAGGCCTCCGAAGCAGTATCCGAGGATCTAGCAGCTTTCAAAATTGCCTCCTTCACATGGAAATAATGTAACCTCATAAGGACGTCTTGGGGGACCCCATCAGGAGCGTTCCTGGCTTTAGGGAGCCTATGGATGCGATCGATCAGAAAGTCCGCCGAGCGGTATGAGGGAAGAAGTTTGCTAAAGAGGTCAACTGCAAAATCGTTCAAAGCGCTATTGGCGACAGCCTCTGGAACACCTCGCAACTTTATATTGTTACGTCTCAATCTGTCCTCCAGCTCCGAAAGTTTGTCTCTGAGTGCTGTGACCTCATTTTGAAGCAGATCATGGGAAGAGATCAGGTCATTATGCGACGACACCACTTCACCCATTTTTGTTTCTAAGTGATCGGTGCGGCCACCAATCTCATCAATAGATCTCTGGCATTCCTTCATAGTCGCTCTAAATTCTGCCGCAACTTCATCCTTAAATTGCGTTAGGAGATGCTTCATAGCGCCCACCGTAAGCGAGTCACTATCCTTGATAGAGCTGGTGTGTGCGGTGACAGTGGTAGGGGCGGACGCATCTTGCAGCGGCGAGGACACAGGGAGAACAGACTTAGAGGAGCCACTCCGTACATCTTTTGTTTTAGCGGCTTGAGGAGAAGGTTTAAAGAACGCCACTTGGGAAACAGATTTAGCAGACTTACATTTCTTGGGAGGCATAATAGAGCTGACCGACACAAATAGAGGAACTGGAGACAGGAGACGTCAGTAATAGCAATCAAAGAAGGATCCACATGAAAGTTGAATTGTCATATCATGTCATTGGAGCAGTCGGGTGGAGGCAGAATTATCTCAGAGCAATCACATCATAATCATAATAGCGTGGTCATTTTACCATGTGGACAACGCATCTGATTTTCACGGCCGGTGCTGGGACAGCTGCGTTCCAATGAAGCCTGCAGTATAATATGTATTATGTATCGAGCACACTGTGGGAGAAGTGCATGCAGTCACATCCAGTGGCCACAGGATGGGGCAGTTGTAGTAGAAGAAGATACTGCTGAGTGAAACTCTAAAGCTCCACACAAAAAAAAAGGTAAAAGCCTAGATCCCTCAACAGAGGCCCCAGAGTGGGAACACAGCTAAAGTAGAGCCAGAGGGCCACCAGATCCAGTGCAGCCCCAGTCCAGAGTCCCCCACAGCACACAGGCACACTACCTTTTCATATCCAGCCTCTCTAGAGGGATCCAAAATGGCCGCCGCGTCTCCTGGGCGCCTGCCTTACTGCTGTCCCTCACCGCCAGATGCCTTCTCTACTTGCTGTCCATGGGGGGTGTCCACCCTGGGGGTCAGGGGGGGGGGCCAGGGGGAGCCAGCCGATGACTCCTACGTCCCGGGGAAGGTCCACGCCGCTTCCCGGCGCCACGTCCCCGCTATGGAGCCCCAAACGCGGGTGAGGGGAGTACGCGAGGCCCCGGCTCCCGGAGGTCTGTAGGCCGCAACCTGCGGGAACAGATAAAACTGCTCCCCGGCTCTGCGGTGAGCTATGCTGGGCACAGGAGGGTTACAGGGGGGGAGGGGAGCCCCCGGAGGATGTCCACAGAGGGTATTGACCCTATAGAAATGTCTTTAATTAAGGTAGGCAGAGGAGCCAGGCAGAAGCACGTCTGCACTCCTCAACAGTCAGACCACGCCCCCAAGCTCAACTTTCTTATAACTACCAGCGGAATAAGTTTCATAGATGGGGCAATAAATGGGGCAAATTGTTGGCTAATCTGTTCAAGGGACCCAAGTCCCGTACGTGGGTCAACGCCATTAATATCTCAGGAAAATTAGTCTCAGATCCCGACTCTATCTGCACTGAATTCATGCACTTCTATTGCTCCCTATATACTAAAGGCCCTGATGATACTGAAGCCAGCCGTTCTTTTCTTGAAATGGCTGATCTCCCTATCCTCTCCCAAGACGAGAGGGACATCTTGGAAAGCCTGATTACGACTGAGGAAGTTACTGACACTATTAAAAGTTTGCCGAATAATAAAAGTCACAGCCCCGATGGCTTTAGCGCGGAATTAAATAAAATGCTTCGGGAAGACTTGGCTCCCACTCTTACGTCCCTCTATAATCATATTCTCACCTCCAAACAAACCCCGATTAGGTTTAATGAAGCTAAGATAATTGTTAATGCGAAACCTGGCAAGGACCCTTCCCTCACTAGCTCCTATAGGCCAATATCCCTCCTTAATCAAGATTTCAAGGTTCTGACCAAGTTGATGGCTATCCGCCTGCAACTATGTCTCTCTCGTATTATATCACCTGTGCAGCTGGGCTTAATCAGACAAAGACAGTCGGTGCAAGGTATTAGGGCTGCTCTGGCAGTCATCACCCACTCTCGCTCTCATAACCTTATTCATATCATCTTAATCATCCTTGACGCGGAAAAGGCCTTTGATAAGGTAGCCTGACCTCACCTTGATAGAGTCTTACGCTATCAACACTTTGGGTAGAAGTTTTGTGGTCTAGTTAACTCCCTCTATACCGTCCCTGCTGGGCAGGTGATGGTTAATAATATCTCTTCAGCTCCCTTTACCCTTGAGAGGGGGACTAGGCAAGGTTGTCCTCTCCCCCCCCCCCTCCTTTTTAACCTAGCTTTAGAACCTTTTATAAGCTATATTATTAATTTATCTATTTTCCGGTGTATTAAAATTGGTACTCAGGTATTGAAAATCATAGCATTTGCAGATGATATTCTTCTCCTCACTTCTAATCCTAAACAATCTGTCCCAGCGCTACAAGAAGCCATAGCGTGCTTCTCTTCCTTTGCGGGTTTTTCCATTAATTATGACAAATCAGAGGCCCCAGCCATATTCCGTCAAGCCACTCTAGGATGGGGCACCTCCTTTCCGTTCTGATGGACTCCTACTCACCTCACTTATCTTGGTGTGTTATTGCCTTTGGATCCCACCTTCCTTTACTCCTACAATGTACGTCTTATACTCACTAAAATCCAAACTGAACTTGGTCTCTGGCAAAACTTTCCTCTTAATCTTCTAGGTCGCTGTAACCTTGTTAAGATGGCCAGCTTCCCAAAATTGCTCTATGTCCTCCAAATGGTCCTCGTCCTGCTCACGAAATCTGATCAACTCATGCATCTCTGAATTCATATGGTCCAATAAGCGGCCCCGAATAAGCCTTCTCAAATTGTCCCAGACAGTACAGAATGGAGGTCTAAATTTGTCTGACATAGAGCAATAGAATAGGGCCTGTCTTCTCCGTTTTGCCATGGACTGGAATAGAGAAACAAACGTTTTTACTGATTCATTGTTAGACTCCCAACTTTGCACCCCTCTGTCCCTCAGCTACCTCCTACATGCCAGTAACACTAATCTGAAACTGCCTCACCTTAGCAATGTACTTCTGACACCCACTATCTAGGCACTACTGCACTACTTTCACTCATTGTCTCTCCCTTTCATGGGTAATTTAGATTTCCAAAATGGTCAGCCTCCTTCCGTTTCAATGTCTGGCGCACCGCAGGGATCACACACATTTGCAATCTTCTCAATTCTCAGAATAAGCAACTCACTTTCACTGAAGCCATGGATAAATATAACATTAGCTCCCTTCACGAATTCTATTATTTCCAAGCCTCCCACTATCTGCATTCGGTTCTGTCAAAACTACATAAACCTGACTTTCTTAACTCTTTAGACACGCTTTTACACTCTGGCACGTACTCCATCTCGACTATGCCCGAATACGCACAGACATTATACCCACTTCTGATCTTGCGCAATTGCAAAAATGGTCCTCTCAGATCCCTTCCATGTCCCCCAACACAGTGATGGACAGTTTTACTAAATCTCTAAAGCTTATTCCAGTGAGTATCTATCAGGAAATGTCATACAAGATTCTGCACAGGGCCTACATATCTCCAAAAAGGAGTCATTTAATGGGCCTCTCTGACTTGGCAGCGTGCATTAAGTGTTCTGCACCAGCTGCTGATATTATGCACTGCTTCTGGCACTGTCCCCATATACAAACATTTTGGAGTGAGCTACAGACATATAGTTCTTCTAAATTAGGTTCCAATGCACTGCCTCTTGGACCCTCTTTGGACACCTCCTTGACCAGCCAAACATTCCTTCTCAAGATAAAAAACTAGTGATAATTCTTTCAGCCATGGAACGGAAAGCCATACTTCAGCAATGGATACATGACACTCCTCCCACCTTACCCATGGCAACCTCTAGGCTCCTTTTTCTATTCCCAATGGACTGGCTGGAGACATCTCTTAATAAGGAAATTCTGACTCCTGCATTATTTCAATGCTGGGGAAACTGTATCCACAAATTACCCACTCCCACAAAATTAGCTATCCAACAAAGCTTTCATTGTACTACATGGTACGGTCATCAACTTTTAGATCATAGACCTCCTATTTCCCTCCCATAAATCTTCATTGCCTTTGCCTCCTTCCTTTCTTTTCTCTTCCTCTTCTTCCTTCTCCTCTTATTCTTCCATACCCTCTTTGCATCTTCTCAGATCTCCATCTTCCACACTTCTTCTTGCTTTGATGGTTTCTCCATGGATGGGTCGATGGTCCCCTGGCCTTAGCAGGTACTGTTTTTATTGTTTTTTTCTATTTGTTTATTGTTTATGTTATGTGTCCCCCACGTAGGTGGATGCCTTTACATGTTCATGTTCTTATTATTATCTTAGACCTATTGCCACCTTCTAGAAGTCTTTTTGTAATCCTTATTTTTTTTTTTAATACACTCTACAAAGGTCTACTTTCCTTTTTTTGTGTTCTATATTAGAAAAAGGAAAAATTTTGGTATAATTCAAGACCTTGCCGTCACTATTTCATATTAGTTTGACAGTATACCTCTTATCTACTATGTACGGCGGTGTCTTTTCTCTTTCTACGGCATATTATTGTTTGTTCTGAACCTCAATAAAATATATAAAAAAAAAAAAAAATCCACTGTGTGCAGTCTCTGCGCAACCCAGGACTTACTCCTACAGTGCAATCAGAATGGGCTGATCGGGGCCGGAGCTGATGTCAGACACCCTCCCGAAAAACGCTTGGGTACGCCTGCGTTTTTCCGGACACTCCCAGTAAACGGTCACTTGCCACCCACGAACGGCCTCCTCCTGTCAATCTCATTGAGAACGCCCGTGCAAATGGATCATTCACAGAATCCCGTCACTGACCAGCAATGCCCGTTGTAGCCGTCTGACGCGCCCGCGCATTGCGGTGCATACGCAGTTCGGATCTGATCTCCCGCTGTGCGAAAATGCTCAGTGGCGATCAGATCTCAATTATGTTGGACTGATGCTCCTTCCTAGAGGATAATCATTAAGGTTCATTTGCTAACATTGACACCAATGAGTGTTTACCTGTCTAGTAAACGTTAGACAATGAAGTTGATAAAGATGGAAGCCATATTTGTTCATAGGACTCCATTTTATAATTGACATCTTACAAGCTGTTTCAAATTGTTTTTCAAGCTTAGAACTGACACAGGAAAGAGTATAGACCTGTACTTTGTTTGAACCCATATTGTGAAGCTATGATCTTTATCTAAGATATACTTTCCTTGCACAAATATATTGTCAGCAGCTAAATGTGAAGGCTGCAAAGGCATTTGTCAGTTTGCGGTATAACAGGAACGGAAGCAGAACCAGACATATGTAGATTATGAGTTTAACAAAAGTCCCCTGCTGCCCCACATAAAACCGCAAACTGGAATCATAGCGTTGCTAAGAAGATAGCAGTTTATTAACCAATAGGATAAGAAAAGTATGTTAACCAATAGAACTAAAGAGATCATTAACCAATAGGATTATGTTTTGTGTAAGGAAGCTACGCCACTGTATGCAAATATGTACCTCTTTATAATGTAATGTTTTCAGGAAATAAAGCAGTTCCGTACTATTATTCCTCACTGAACACACGTGGCTAGTTATTACAAATGTTAATTTGTTGACTGGTCACTGGCTGCAGCCGTGTATGAACCTGATGCTGACTGACTGAATGCGTGCTTGAACTTGGTTAAGCAAAGGGTGCCCTTTCCTGGGTTCACCTTTATCAAAAGCAAGTGTCTTATTGGTTACTGCGTTTCAGTGCAAATCTTGATTCAATGCAATTTTAACGTACGAACTGCAATATATATATATATATAGAGAGAGAGAGATTTTGTGCCTTATGGTGACTCTCTAATGGCTTGTACGATCCATCCTGCAGCAAATTGTATATAGATATATACTGCGTACATAACTTTCTAGCTTATTACATGTTTTTGAGTCTTGTGTGTTGAATACTTTCATCCAATCAGATGTTGAAGTGTTACTGCAACTAATAGTCTTGATTAAGTGCCTAATTCAGACCTGATCGTAGCAGCAAATTGGTTAGCTAATGGGCAAAACCTTGGGCCTAATTCAGATCTGTTTGCTCGCTAGCGTTTTTCACTGCGCAACGATGAGGAAATTACTGTGCATGCGTATGCACTGCAATGCGCAGGCGTGTCGTACTTGTACAAAGCGGATCGTTGCTGTGCACTGGTTCTAGCGAAGAATCCATTCGCACAGCCTAATGCAAGGTGATTGACAGAAAGAGGGCGTTTGTGGGTGGCAACTGACCGTTTTCTGGGAGTGTTTGGAAAAACGCAGGCGTGTCGAGGTCTTTGCTGGGCGGGTGTCTGAAGTCAATTCCGGGCTCGAATAGGCTGAAGTGATTGCAGCGGCTGAGTAAGGTCAAAGCTACTCAGAAACGGCACAAACTGTTTTTGTACTGCTCGGCTGCACAAGCGTTCGCACACTTGCATAGCTAAACTACACTCCCCTGTAGGCGGTGTCTATCTGTTCGCAGCGCTGCAAAAAATAGCTAGCGAGCAAACAGATCTGAATTAGGCCCCATGTGCACTGCAGAGGGGCAGATATATCATGTGCAGAAAGAGAGTTAGATTTGGGTGGGGTGCATACCCTCCAACATTTTACACATAAAAATTGCTACAAATTAGGAAAGGGGGCATGGTCACGGATAAAGGGAGTGTGTACATGCCCCTTTTCCTATACTTTCAATGGAAGTTTGAAGAGTTAAAAATCGGTACAGACCATAAAAAAAAGGTACTGCACCTGACAAAAAGGTACAGTTGGGGGGTATGGGGGTGTGTTCAAACTAAAATCTAAATTGCAGTGTGAAAGCAGCCATTATTTACCCTGCACAGAAACAATATAACCCACCCAAATCTTACTCTCTCTGCACATGTTACATCTGCCCCTCCTGCAGTGCACATGGTTTTGCCCATTAGCTAACAAATTTGCAGCTGCGATCAGGTCTGAATTAGGCCCTAAATTTCTTAAAGAAAGTAATTATTTATTAATTAACAGATCACCCTTAGGGGTCGATTTATAAAGCTTTTTTTTTAACTAAAATACACCCTTTTCACATGATTTTAGTTTTACAGTTGGTAAAGGTAACCCCAGGAAAGGGAACCCTTTGCTTAACCAAGTTCAAGCACGCATTCAGTCAGTCAGCATCAGGTTCATACATGGCTGCAGCCAGTGACCAGTCAACAAAGTGACCTTTGTAATAACTAGCCACACGTGTGTTAAGTGGAAAGTAATAGAGCAGAGAGAGCTTTATTTCCTACAAGCCGTACATTATAAAGTGATACAAATTAACATATGGTGTCGTTGATTCCTGACACGAAGCTTAATCCTATTGGCTAATAAAACTTCTATCTTATACGTAATATATTTTGCCAACGTCTATATTTTTTATATGTGCTCTTAAGTGGAATAACTGGGGGGTTTTGCTAACCTCGAAACCTACATATGTCTGGTTATATTTTTACACCTGCTATACCGCAAACTGACAAATACCCTTTGAAGCTCACATGTCTAGCTGCTGACAACAAAGTGCAGTGTCTGTACTTTTTCCTGTGTCAGCTCAAAGCTGAAAACAATTTGAAACAGCTTGTCAGATGTCAATTATAAATGGAGTCTTATGAACAAATATGGCTTCCATCTTTATCACAGTTTCACCTAACAATTATGTGTCTTCATTACAGCATATAGAAAATGATGTACGGAGCATAAGGGAAAATACTTATGTCAGGGCGGAGAGTTTAGACGGAAACATTGGGTTGAGCAAAGAGAAGAGTAATGTGGGCAGTATTAAGTATGGTGGGGATGGAGAGGGAGCGAGAAGGACAGTCAGTAAGAGTAACTCTGGGGAGGCACTAGTAAACCATGATAGGATATCTTTAAAAAAACAAACGGATTTTGGACCGCAGTCCAAACGTATATTAATGTGGAACTTCGTATTTCTTTTAATAATACTATGGTTTGGGCTTTCTGGAATTATATAAATACTCAGGATCCCCCATATTCCAAAGGGACGAAATTATTGTTGGCTCGTGTGGCTGCTGCCACAAAGAAAACTATTTTATCCCAATGGATACACTCGGAACCGATACCCCTTTCCCTCATGTTGCCACGTTTAACTTACCTCTATCAAATGGATTGGGTAGATTGTTCCCTAGACGCGGAGTCCCGTTCTCCGAAATTCTTTTCCATTTGGTTGCCCTACTTACTCACGCTGCCTACTGCCACCAAGGAATATGTGCGCAAAGTGGTTCGATTAACAACATGGTATAATACGGAATCTCTCACTTTAGGCTCACCACCCTTTTAAATTGTTAGACTGAAATTGCATTCTAATAGTTGAACTGTTTGGCTGACTACCCTCGCAATCTTGTTTATGATATTTAATTTTTTTGTCCTGCTCTTCTTTTGGCGATTTCTGTACCATGCAGTGGTTATTGTTCTATTAAGCATTATGACATACAACTTGTATTTATATTGGGGGTAATTCCAAGTTGATCGCAGCAGGAAATTTTTTTAGCAGTTGGCCAAAACCATGTGCACTGCAGGGGAGGCAGATATAACATGTGCAAAGAGAGTTAGATTTGGGTGGGTTATTTTGTTTCTGTGCAGGGTAAATACTGGCTGCTTTATTTTTACACTGCAAATTAGATTGCAGATTGAACACACCACACCCAAATCTAACTCTCTCTGCACATGTTACATCTGCCCCCCCTGCAGTGCACATGGTTTTGCCCAACTGCTAAAAATTTTCCTGCTGCGATCAACTTGGAATTACCCCCATTGTGTGTTCCTTCTCAATGAACATATATTTAAAAAACAAACAAAAAAAAACTACAAACGGACAAGGGAACCGCTAAACTAAAATGTATGCTTGCAAACACAAGAAGCCTAGCAGGTAAAATGAGGGAATTGGAATTGTTAGCATCAAAGGCTGAGTATGATATTATAGGTATTACAGAAACATGGTGGGACAACTCTCACGACTGGGTTGCAAACTTGGAGGGGTATTCTCATTTCAGGAGGGACAGGGCAAGCAAAAGAGGAGGAGGTGTATGTCTTTATGTTAAACCATGTATTAAACCATACTTAAAGGCGGTAATTTATGAGGGGACTGGCGATAATGTGGAGTCACTATGGGTTGAAATCTCAAGTGGGGGTATTGATGTAAAAAAACTAGTCGTAGGCACGTGCTACAAACAGCTGGATATTAGCATACATGAGGAAGAATGCCTCTCTCCATTTCAATCTATCCTCAATGCTGCTGCCCGTCTCATCTTCCTCACCAAACGTACTACATCCACATCCCCTCTCTTGCAGGACCTTCACTGGCTACCCTTCCCATTCAGAATCCAATTCAAGCTTCTCACACTCACCTACAAAGCCGTCACCCACTCTTCTCCCTCTTACATCTCTGACCTTATCTCTCTTTACATTCCCACCCGTCCTCTTCGCTCTGCTAATGCACGCCGTCTCTCCAGCCAACTGATTACCTCCTCCCACTCCTACCTACAAGATTTTGCACGTGCTGCTCCCGATCTCTGGAATGCTCTACCTCTCCCCATCCGACTCTCCACCTCTCTACAAAACTTGAAACGGGATCTCAAGATCCACTTCTTCACTAAACCCAGTCAACTCTCCTCCTAACCCTTTTGTCTATGCTCACTGTCTACCCCTTCTGTGTCACTCCGGTCTGTTAGCCCCTCACCGTTTAGATTGTAAGTTTGCAAGAACAGGGACTTCTTTCCTCATGTGTCTTTCCTTTTCTTACTTACACTATCTTATACTCCATACTCCCTTTGATGGCACCTAACCTCGGGTTTTCTATACCTGTCCTATATTGTCTTGTACTGTAAGTGCTGTTTTCTTGTTTGCTAATTTGATTATGTACTGTGTAATGGGCGCTGCGGATCCCTTGTGGCGCCATATTAATAAAGGATAAAAATAATAATAATAATAATAAGAAGAAGAAGAAGAAGACTAAAAACAACAACAACTCTTGCAGCAAATCGAAAGGGCTGCAGGATTGGGGCACATCCTAGTGATTAAGGATTTTAATTATCCTGATATAAATTGGAGTAACGATTCATGTGTTAAAGCTAGGGGCAACAGGTTCTTAAATATGTTAAAGGATCACTACTTGTCTCAATTAGTCGAGAACCCAATTAGGGGTAAAACTACTCTGGATCTAGTAATTACTAATTATGTGGACATTAAATCAGACACTAAAGTTGGGGAGACTTTGGGTAACAGTGATCACTATATGATCATATTCGACATCAGTTTCAGGAAACATAGCTATAAGGGTTCAACCAAAACATTTAACTTTAGGAAGGCTAATTTCAGTATGCTGAGATGTGTACTTAACGACAATGAGTGGGAAGTTTTGTTTCATAGCAAGAACACTTAGAAAATGTGGGATGCTTTAAAAGGGTTGCTAGATAGCAATATTCACACATTTATTCCCATGGGCAGTAAACGCAGGAGTACTAAACTCAAACTGATGTGGCTTAATAAGAAGGTCACGGCATAAATGGATAAAAAGAAGCGTGCTTTCAAATCATTTAAATCTAATGGAAAGGAGGAGTCATTCCAGTATCACAAGGAATGCAATAAAAAATGCAAAAAACCAATAACAGCAGCTAAAATGGAAAATGAAAAGCAAATAGCTATAGAGAGTAAAACCAATCCTAAAAAGTTTTTTAAATACATAAATAGTAAAAGGTTAAAAAAGGAGAACATAAGTCCAATAAAAGATGAATTTGGAGTATTGATAAATGATAACGAAATAAAAGCGGAAATACTGAACACTTTTTTTTCATCAATGTTCACCGGAGACGAACTGATGGTGGGAGTAGTGCATAATGATAGTGACAGTAATCATTCGTGGTTAGATACTTGTTTAAGTGAAGAAGTAGTCCGGGAGAGACTAAGCAAAATTAAGATTAATAAATCACCTGGTCCTGAAGGACTTCACCCGAGGGTTCTTATAGAGCTTAGGTCGCAACTAGCAAGACCCCTATACTTAATTTTCAATAGTTCAATTAAATCAGGCATGGTACTGAAGGATTGGCGTAAAGCTGAGGTAGTGCCATTATTTAAAAACGGATCCAAAAATCACCCAGGTAACTACAGACCGGTTAGTTTGATGTCTATTGTGGGGAAAATATTGGAAGGAATTCTAAGGGATAGCATACAGGAGTATCTACAGACCGCTAAGATTATTAGGAAGAACCAGCATGGGTTTGTGAGGGACAGAGCATGTCAAACTAACTTAATTAGCTGCTACGAGTAAGTGAGCGATAATCTTGACAAGGGAAAAGCAGTGGATGTGGTCTACTTAGATTTTGCAAAAGCCTTCGATACAGTGCCTCACAGGAGACTGATCATTAAATTAAAGGAGTTTGGCCTAGGAAAAACTGTTTGAACATGGATAAGTAACTGGCTGGATAACAGGGTACAGTGAGTAGTGGTCAACGGGAAGTTCTCAAGCTGGACCCCAGTAGTCAGCGGAATACCACAAGGGTCCGTACTCGGGCCACTACTGTTCAACATATTTATTAATGACCTAGAAATAGGCCTGGAAAGCACAGGGTCAATCTTTGCAGATGATACTAAACTGTGTAGGGTAATTACTTCGGAAATAGATGTGGAGTCTCTGCAGAATGATTTATCTAAACTTGAAATCTGGGCGTCTAAATGGAGAATGAGGTTCAATATAGAAAAATGCAAGGTTATGCATTTCGGGACTAAAAACAAACTTGCATCCTAGATATTAAATAGGGAAAATCTAGGGGTAACAGTATTGGAAAAAGGATTTGGGGGTACTCATTGATAATAGGCTTAATAATTGTATACAATGTCAAAGCGCAGTAAAGAAGGCAAGTAAGATGCTAGTGTGCATAAAACGGGGAATTGAGACAAGGGACGAGGATGTAATCCTGCCGCTGTGCAAATCATTGGTACGTCCGCACCTGAAATATTGTGTTTAGTTTTGGGCACCACTTTATAAAAAAGATATCGGTGAACTCGAAATGGTGCAAAGGCGAGCTACTAAATTGATTAAAGGGCGAGAGGGACTGGATTACGAAGAAAGGCTTACTAGGTTGAATATGTATACAATGGAAAAGAGGCGACTAAGAGGAAACATTATTAATATCTTCAAATATGTAAAAGGACATTACAAAGAGTTATCAGAGGAATTATTTATTATAAGAACACTGTTTAGGACACCTGGGCGCTCGCTGAGGCTGGAGGAGAGAAAAATAGGATTTTGGTTACCTACCGGTAAATCCTTTTCTTGCAGTCCCTAGAGGATGCTGGGGTCCACATTAGTACCATGGGGTATAGACGGGTCCACCAGGAGCCATTGGCACTTTAAGAGTTTGAGAGTTTGGGCTGGCACCTCCCTCTATGCCCCTCCTACCAGACTCAGTCTAGAAAATGTGCCCGAGGAGATGGACATCTTCGAGAGAAGGATTTAACACAGATAGTGGCGAGATTCATACCAGCTCACACATACAAGCTAACTTCGCTTGAAAACTCAGCAACCGCTGAAACATTACTTACCGAGTAACAATGCAGTACTTAACTAAAAACAAAGTTGTACTGAACCAGATAACAACTGCAGGAAAACCAAGCCCTGGGTGGGCATCCAGCATCCTCTACGGACTACGATAAATGGATTTACCGGTAGGTAACCAAAATCCTATTTTCTCTTACGTCCTAGAGGATGCTGGGGTCCACATTAGTACCATGGGGATGTGCCAAAGCTCTCAGAATGGGAGGAAGAGCGCTGAGGCTCATGCAGAACTGATTGAACTTTAGGTCCTCAGAGGCCAAAGTATCGAACTTGTAGAACTTTGCAAACGTGTTCGACTCAAACCAAGTCACAGCTCGGCAAAGTTGCAATGCCGAGACACCCCGGGCAGCCGCCCAGGAAGACCCCACCTTACGAGTAGAGTGGGCCTTGACAGACGTAGGACACGGTAATCCTGCCGTAGAATACACATACTGGATAGTGAACCTGATCCAGCGAGAGATCGTCTGCTTAGAAGCAGGACACCCAATTTTCTTGAGATCATACAGGATAAACAGAGTGTCCGATTTCCTGTGACGAGCAGTCCTCTTCACATAGATCTTTAGAGCCCTTACAACATCCAAAGACTTTGATGAAAGTGAGGAGTCAGTAGTCACTGGCACCACAATAGGTTGGTTGATATGAAATGTCGGCACAACCTTCGGAAGAAATTGCTGACGTGTCCGGAGCTCAGCTCTATCTTCGTGGAAGATCAAGTATGGGCTTTTACAGGACAAAGCCCCCAACTCCAACACACGTCTAGCAGAAGCAAAAGCCAACAAAGTGACAACCTTCCACGTAAGAAATTTGACCTCAATCTCCTATAGAGGCTCGAACCAGTCCGATTGGAGGAACTGCAACACCACGTTAAGGTCCCAAGGCGCCGTAGGCGGAACAAAGGGAGGTTAGATGTGCAGAAACTCCCTTCAAAAAGGTCTAAACCTCAGGGAGGGCAGCCAATTGTTTTTGGAAGAAAATGGATAGAGACGAAATCTGGACCTTCACAGATCCCAACTTCAGGCCCATATCCACACCAGTTTGTAGGAAGAGGAGAAACTGTCCCAGTTGAAACTCCACCGCAGGAAATTTCTTCGACTCACACCAAGACACATATTTTTTCCAAATTCGATGGTAATGTTTAGATGTTACTCCTTTCCTAGCCTGTATCAGGGTAGGAATAACCTTGTTCGGAATGAGCTAGTATCAGGCATTCAACCTCCATGCCCTCAAACGTAGCCGCGGTAAGTCTTGATAGGTGAACGGCCCCTGCTGCAGCAGGTCCTCCCGAAGAGGAAGAGGCCTCGGCTCTTCTTGCAGTAGATCCAGCAGATCCACGTACCAAGCCCTTCTTGGCCAGTCTGGAGCAATGAGGATCGCTTGAACCTTTGTTCTCCTTATGAGTTTTAGAACTCTTCGGGTGAGTGGAAGTGGAGGAAACACGTACACCGACTGGAACACCCACGGAGTCACTAGGGCGTCCACTGCTTGCGGGTCCCTCGACCTGGAACAATACTGCCAAAGCTTCTTGTTGAGACGATAGGCCATCATGTCGATCTGGGGTACGCCCCAAAGATCTGTTACCTCCTTGAACACCTCCAGATGGAGACCCCACTCCCCTGGATGGAGATCGTGTCTGCTGAGGAAGTCTGCTTCCCAGTTGTCTACTCCCGGAATGAAGATTGCTGACAGCGCCAACGTGTGCTTTTCTGACCAGAGGAGGATTCTTGTTACCTCTGCCATTGCAGCTTGCTCTTTGTTCTGCCCTGTCGGTTTATGTAAGCCACTGTTGTCACATTGACCGACTGCACTTGAATGGCCCGATTTCTCAGCAGATGATCCGTTTGAAGAATCAGAAGGTGGTCCGCTTGGAGAAGACCGTTGTAGTTCCAGAATGTTTTTCGGCAGGCTGGCTTCCAGACTTGACCACCTTCCTTGGAAGGTTTCCCATTGAGTGACTGTGCCCCAGTGTCACACGCCATAGGCGGCGTTCACCGCGCTTACCCCTGCGTGCCTGCTGGTCTGTGTTGAGGTCTCCGCCTTTGGTGGTCCACAGGCTCCGGCGTCTGGCTGGCGCGGCTCCCCGGGGCAGGGGCGCCGCTATGACACCCGGCATCATGTGGGCGGGGAGCAGGTGACGTCATCAGACTGTTCCGCCAATCCAGCGGAGGCGCGAGATTCAGTGTCAGACGCGGGGCAGAGCCTCGGCGCCTGAGTATCGTCTTCTCCCCTGACGTGGATGCCAGTGCTCCTGTTCCCGACGTATCTCTCTGCAGTCGTACCCCAGTGTCTCCGGCACTTCCAGGTGCCAGTTGCTGCACAGTTCAGCGTATACCGCGGCTGGTGTGTTTCTCTGCAATCCAGTCACCAGTGCTTCTTGGAGTCAGCGTGTGCTGTGGGCTAATCACCGCTCTCAAGTCATACAAATCATCAGTGTCTTTAATCACCGCTCTCAAGTTCTACAAGTCATCAGTGTCTCTAATCACCGCTCTCAAGTTCTACAAGTCATCAGTGTCTCTAATCACCGCTCTCAAGTCATACAAATCATCAGTGTCTTTAATCACCGCTCTCAAGTTCTACAAGTCATCAGTGTCTTTAACCACCGTTCTCAAGTTCTACAAATCATCAGTGTCTTTAACCACCGTTCTCAAGTTCTACAAATCATCAGTGTCTTTAACCACCGCTCTCAAGTTTCATAAATCATCAGTGTCTTTAGTCACCGCTCTCAAGTCATACAAATCATCAGTGCCTTTAACCACCGCTCACATGTGTTTCAAATCGTCAGAGTCTTTAACCACCGTTCACCAGTTCTTCAAATCACCAGTATCTTTAAAAATATCACTTACAAGTTCTTCAGACATTATTATCTTGTACCAACACTCACAAGTACTTCTTTTCCTGGAATCCTTAGCATTGCTTACAAGTTCTCCTATAGGCCTGGACATTTCCCATACGTTCCTTCTCTGCCATGTGACATTGTGTTGCTCTCTTCCTGCAATAAAGTTCTTTAATATTTTCACCAAGCTTTACTGTCAGAGTCCTGTATGAGGAAGACCTATATTAAGCCATCCCTGTTCCAACCCAACTGTGGTTCCTCTCCTCTACCATTGGGAGAACCCCCGAGTTCACAACACCCCCAACCTAGGTCAGTGACAGTATACTCAGGCGCCATGGACCCGGGGGATCGGAGCCCAGAGGCAAGTACCATCCAGGACTTGATTTCTCGAGTACAAAGTCAGGAAGCAGCACAGGGCCAGGTGATGCATTATCTCCAGGAATTGTCTGGCCGGCTGGATCAAATTCAGACTTCTCTGGCTTCAGTAGTACCGGCCCCAGCTCCAGTACCTGCTCCAGTGGTTGTTTCTAGTAATGTTCCATCCTCCTCTGGA